>NC_052313.1:3612336-3654216 GCF_016432855.1 Salvelinus namaycush | reverse complement strand
TACAATTTTCATAAGTGTGTGGTAAATTTTCACAAATCTTAGTCCAAAAAATCGAATTACTTTTTTCACCAAACATAATCAGTGTTTTTTGTATCTAGAAATACATGTTTCACATTGCATATGAAGTAATTGCCTTTCACAACGCAAAGCTCACGTTACTTTTGAAATGATTCTCTTTACTGTTGAAATGATTCTCTTTAATTTTGAAATGATTCTCTTTACTGTTGAAATGATTCTCTTTACTGTTGATATGATTCTCTTTACTGTTGAAATGATTCTCTTTACTGTTGAAATGATTCTCTTTACTTTTGATATGATTCTCTTTACTGTTGAAATGATTCTCTTTACTTTTGATATGATTCTCTTTAATTTTGAAATGATTCTCTTTACTGTTGATATGATTCTATTTACTGTTGAAATGATTCTCTTTACTGTTGAAATGATTCTCTTTACTGTTGAAATGATTCTCTTTACTGTTGATATGATTCTCTTTACTGTTGATATGATTCTCTTTACTGTTGAAATGATTCTCTTTACTTTTGATATGATTCTCTTTAATTTTGAAATGATTCTCTTTACTGTTGATATGATTCTATTTACTGTTGAAATGATTCTCTTTACTGTTGAAATGATTCTCTTTACTGTTGAAATGATTCTCTTTACTGTTGATATGATTCTCTTTACTGTTGATATGATTCTCTTTACTGTTGAAATGATTCTCTTTAATTTTGAAATGATTCTCTTTAATTTTGAAATGATTCTCTTTACTGTGGATATGATTCTCTTTAATTTTGAAATGATTCTCTTTAATTTTGTTGAAATTTGTAAGTCGCTCTGGATAAGAGCGTCTGCTAAATGACTTAAATGTAAATGTATTTTACTATTACTTAAAGGGGCAGTGTGCTCCACCATCCACCAAGTGCCAAAATTCTAATAGTTTGCCCAATTTCAGTTTATGTGACAAAACAAGCAACGTAGAGAATCATGGTACAAGCTAAACCACTGTAAAATATATTTTAAATATCCAGAAATATTGTATGAAGTTGGTGTAAAAACAGAAAGTAAAAGACGCAGAAACGAAACTTAAGAACAGGAACAGAGAGGCACATAGAACAAATCCAGGGCTTCTTAGACTTTCAATGAGAATGACAGATCTATAACTCACATTTCTATATGAATTGCTGTCCTAAATGTCAATGGCATTACAGCATTGTAATAACAAAATATAGGCCAATACAGTACTGTAATACCATAATATAGGCCAATACAGTACTGTAATACCATAATATAGGCCACTACAGTACTGTAATACTGTAATATAGGCCAATACAAGACTGTAATACTGTAATATAGGCCAGTACAGTTATTTTCTGGAATTTCATAATTAGCGGGTATCGGCCTAATTCTGCTCTGCATGCATTATTTGGTGTTCTACGTTGTACACAGAGGATATTTTTTCAGAAACACTAAATTCGGTGTTTGTCCCATTTTGCGAATTATTGGTTGGTGAGCGGACCCCAGACCTGTTCTTAAACTGATTAAAGTATTGTTTTGTGTAATTTTTTTTTCTCTCTCTTTTTCTCTCTCTTTTTCTCTCTCTTTTTCTCTCTCTCTCTCTCTCTGTCTCTCTCTCTCTCTCTCTCTCTCTCTCTCTCTCTCTATTCCTCTCTCTCTCAACAACACAGCTAAACCACAGAAATTAGGACACAAACAGACAAAAAGCAGACCTTGAACGCAGGAGAAAGTAGCAGAGAGATGCATGTTTAGGGGTCTCGGACACAACCGTCATCACATCACCCTATTCCCTACATAGTGCACTACTTTAGACCAGAGCCCTATGGCACCCTATTCCCTACATAGTGCACTACTTTAGACCAGAGCCCTATGGCACCCTATTCCCTACATAGTGCACTACTTTTAACCAGAGCCCTATGGCACCCTATTCCCTCTATAGTGCACTACTTTAGACCAGAGCCCTATGGGCTCTGTAGAGAATAAGGGGCCATTTGGGATCCATCACTAATCATGTCTCTGTTTTAACTCAGTCATTATGTCGTTTCTCCACTGTTTGTCTCCGCTGCAATCAGCCAAACAGACATTACAGTAATGTCAAGGCCAGCGTGCTGAGGCAGGTTGTTAGAAAGACTGGCAGGGGACACACACACACACACACACACACACGCACGCACGCACACACACACGCACACACACACACACACACACACACACACACACACACACACACACACACACACACACACACACACACACACACACACCCACGCACACGCGCACGCGCACACACGGACACTGTGTGTTACGGCCACTAAGTCTTAGCTCTGTGTTGCTGTACTGCCTCTGGGACAACTTATTGCATGCATTTCTGCACATGCATAAATACATAACTGCTCACTGCTGTCTGCTCTGCTGAGCTAGCTGGTATTTATAGTGGGACTCTATTTAGCTCCGGTCACCGACTTTAAATCAGAGACAGAGGAAACACTATTGGTCACGCAGGCCTCATTGAGAATTCAGAACTCACAGGCGGCATCCCGAATACACCCCATTCCCTATATAGTGCACTACTTTAGACCAGAGTCCTATGGCACCATATTCCCTATATAGTGCACTACTTTAGACCAGAGTCCTATGGCACCCTATTCCCTATATAGTGCACTACTTTAGACCAGAGTCCTATGGCACCATATTCCCTATTATAGTGCACTACATTAGACCAGAGCCCTATGGCACCCTATTCCCTATTATAGTGCACTACTTTAGACCAGAGTCCTATGGCACCCTATTCCCTATTTATAGTGCACTACATTAGACCAGAGTCCTATGGCACCCTATTCCCTATTTATAGTGCACTACATTAGACCAGAGTCCTATGGCACCCTATTCCCTATTTATAGTGCACTACATTAGACCAGAGTCCTATGGCACCCTATTCCCTATTTATAGTGCAGTACTTTAGACCAGAGCCCTATGGCACCCTATTCTCTATATAGGAAATAGCGTGTATTCACAATCACAATACCACTGCAGGGCCATGTAGACATGATAACTGTGGAGAAACAATAATCAATAGATAGATGGATGTAAATACAACAACCCTGTATCTAGTCTATTATATATCTATTATATCAACCCTGTATCTAGTCTATTATATATCTATTATATCAACCCTGTATCTAGTCTATTATATATCTATTATATCAACCCTGTATCTAGTCTATTATCTATCTATATAACAACCCTGTATCTAGTCTATTATATATCTATATAACAACCCTGTATCTAGTCTATTATCTATCTATATAACAACCCTGTATCTAGTCTATTATATATCTATATAACAACCCTGTATCTAGTCTATTATATATCTATATAACAACCCTGTATCTAGTCTATTATATATCTATATAACAACCCTGTATCTAGTCTATTATATATCTATATAACAACCCTGTATCTAGTCTATTATATATCTATATAACAACCCTGTATCTAGTCTATTATATATCTATTATATCAACCCTGTATCTAGTCTATTATCTATCTATATAACAACCCTGTATCTAGTCTATTATATATCTATATAACAACCCTGTATCTAGTCTATTATATATCTATATAACAACCCTGTATCTAGTCTATTATATATCTATATAACAACCCTGTATCTAGTCTATTATATATCTATATAACAACCCTGTATCTAGTCTATTATATATCTATATAACAACCCTGTATCTAGTCTATTATATATCTATATAACAACCCTGTATCTAGTCTATTATCTATCTATGTAACTAACCCTGTATCTAGTCTATTATATATCTATATAACAACCCTGTATCTAGTCTATTATATATCTATACAACAACCCTGTATCTAGTCTATTATATATCTATATAACAACCCTGTATCTAGTCTATTATATATCTATATAACAACCCTGTATCTAGTCTATTATCTATCTATATAACAACCCTGTATCTAGTCTATTATATATCTATATAACAACCCTGTATCTAGTCTATTATCTATCTATGTAACAACCCTGTATCTAGTCTATTATATATCTATATAACAACCCTGTATCTAGTCTATTATATATCTATATAACAACCCTGTATCTAGTCTATTATCTATCTATGTAACAACCCTGTATCTAGTCTATTATATATCTATATAACAACCCTGTATCTAGTCTATTATCTATCTATGTAACAACCCTGTATCTAGTCTATTATATATCTAAGTAACAAACCTGTATCTAGTCTGTTATCTATCTATATAACAACCCTGTATCTAGTCTATTATATATATATATAACAACCCTGTATCTAGTCTATTATCTATCTATGTAACAACCCTGTATCTAGACTATTATCTATCTATATAACAACCCTGTATCTAGTCTATTATCTATCTATATAACAACCCTGTATCTAGTCTATTATATATCTATATAACAACCCTGTATCTAGTCTATTATATATCTATATAACAACCCTGTATCTAGTCTATTATATATCTATATAACAACCCTGTATCTAGTCTATTATATATCTATATAACAACCCTGTATCTAGTCTATTATATATCTATATAACAACCCTGTATCTAGTCTATTATATATCTATATAACAACCCTGTATCTAGTCTATTATATATCTATATAACAACCCTGTATCTAGTCTATTATATATCTATATAACAACCCTGTATCTAGTCTATTATATATCTATATAACAACCCTGTATCTAGTCTATTATATATCTATGTTTGGAAATGGCTCAGGAGAAAAAGCAATGTCAATGAAATGTGATTTGATCTCAAAGTGACTTCCCTAGTAAAATAAAGGACAAAATAAATAAAACAATTTAAAGCATGATTTTTTTTGGGGGGGGGGGGCGTGTGTTCTGTAGCGTTTTCTAAACATTGGGAGACGAAAATAACATATATTTTTTTACGTATGCTGACAGACCACATCTTGCTTTTTCTTTTAGTCGGCTATTCTAGATTTAACTGGAAAAACTTGGGGCTTTAAAGTGTCAAAACCAAATGTAGTAATACACTTAGTTGAGATAGAGCAGAGGAAAAATATGCATTGCACGTTCAAATCATTTTATAAGCAGCGAACAGCCCAACTGCCAATTCATCTGCGAGCGGTTTCATCGCACATAAAACAAAATCAAAACACAGGACAGATGTTGGAGGAGAAACCACATTTAAAGCTTTTGTCACAAACTGCCATTTTTCAAATGATTGGGGCACATCTATTAAAGAAAGTGGATTGTAACGATTGGGCGAAAGCATAAGGAAATATTTAACCAGCCAATTGTAGCCAATTAACTTTGATCACAATGACTGCGTTTGGAATGTCTCAGTCACTCTACTCCTTCGGTTGTCAGAGGGAGTACAAACAATTCTTTCTCTCTTTATCTCTCTCTCTCTCTCTCTCTCTCTCTCTCTCTCTCTCTCTCTCTCTCTCTCTCTCTCTCTCTCTCGCTCTCTCGCTCTCTCTCTCGCTCTCTCGCTCTCTCTCCCTCTCCCGCTCGCCCTGTGGCCCACTCTCCGTGCTCCCCTCTCTCTCTCTCTCTCTCTGCCCCTCTCTCTCTCTCTCTCTCTCTCTCTCTCTCTCTCTCTCTCTCTCTCTCTCTCTCTCTCTCTCTCTCTCTCTCTCTCTCTCTCTCTCTCTCTCTCTCTCTCTCTCTCTCTCTCCCCCTCTCTCCCTCTCTCTATGTGCCCTCCTCTCTCTCCATCTTTCTCTCCCTTTCTCTCTCTCTCTCTGCCCCCTCTCTCTCTATCTCCCCCCTCTCTCTCCATTGCATTCTCTTTCTCTCCATGGCCCTCTCTCTCTGCCCCCTCTCTCATCTTCCGTCATTTTTCTCTTCTTCTCCAGAACATGCTGGAGACTAATAAGGTTTGGCAGACTGTTCTCAGCTCTCCACACACTTAAATATCAAACAAAACATTTCCTCTGCTGTGCGGAGACGTGAGCCTAGAGCAGGACTGGCTGGTTGTAACTAAGTCTGATGGTTGGGCCAAGCTTTATCTGGTCAGTTGTAACTAAGTCTGATGGTTGGGCCAAGCTGTGTCTGGCTGGTTGTAACTAAGTCTGATGGTTGGGCCAAGCTTTATCTGGTCAGTTGTAACTAAGTCTGATGGCTGGGCCAAGCTGTGTCTGGCTGGTTGTAACTAAGTCTGATGGCTGGGCCAAGCTGTATCTGGTCAGTTGTAACTAAGTCTGATGGCTGGGCCAAGCTGTATCTGGTCAGTTGTAACTAAGTCTAATGGCTGGGCCAAGCTGTGTCTGGCTGGTTGTAACTAAGTCTGATGGCTGGGCCAAGCTGTGTCTGGTCAGTTGTAACTAAGTCTGATGGTTGGGCCAAGCTTTATCTGGTCAGTTGTAACTAAGTCTGATGGCTGGGCCAAGCTGTGTCTGGCTGACTGTAGCTAAGTCTGATGGCTGGGCCAAGCTTTATCTGGTCAGTTGTAACTAAGTCTGATGGCTGGGCCAAGCTGTGTCTGGCTGGTTGTAACTAAGTCTGATGGCTGGGCCAAGCTGTGTCTGGTCAGTTGTAACTAAGTCTGATGGCTGGGCCAAGCTGTGTCTGGTCAGTTGAAACTAAGTCTGATGGCTGGGCCAAGCTGTGTCTGGTCAGTTGTAACTAAGTCTGATGGCTGGGCCAAGCTGTGTCTGGCTGGTTGTAACTAAGTCTGATGGTTGGGCCAAGCTGTATCTGGCTGGTTGTAACTAAGTCTGATGGCTGGGCCAAGCTGTGTCTGGCTGGTTGTAACTAAGTCTGATGGCTGGGCCAAGCTGTGTCTGGCTGTTTGTAACTAAGTCTGATGGCTGGGCCAAGCTGTGTCTGGCTGGTTGTAACTAAGTCTGATGGCTGGGCCAAGCTGTGTCTGGCTGGTTGTAACTAAGTCTGATGGCTGGGCCAAGCTGTGTCTGGCTGGTTGTAACTAAGTCTGATGGCTGGGCCAAGCTGTGTCTGGCTGGTTGTAACTAAGTCTGATGGCTGGGCCAAGCTGTGTCTGGCTGGTTGTAACTAAGTCTGATGGCTGGGCCAAGCTGTATCAGGTCAGTTGTAACTAAGTCTGATGGCTGGGCCAAGCTGTGTCTGGTCAGTTGTAACTAAGTCTGATGGCTGGGCCAAGCTGTGTCTGGTCAGTTGTAACTAAGTCTGATGGCTGGGCCAAGCTGTGTCTGGTCAGTTGTAACTAAGTCTGATGGCTGGGCCAAGCTGTGTCTGGCTGGTTGTAACTAAGTCTGATGGCTGGGCCAAGCTTTATCTGGTCAGTTGTAACTAAGTCTGATGGCTGGGCCAAGCTGTGTCTGGCTGGTTGTAACTAAGTCTGATGGCTGGGCCAAGCTGTGTCTGGCTGGTTGTAACTAAGTCTGATGGCTGGGCCAAGCTGTGTCTGGCTGGTTGTAACTAAGTCTGATGGCTGGGCCAAGCTGTGTCTGGCTGGTTGTAACTAAGTCTGATGGCTGGGCCAAGCTGTGTCTGGTCAGTTGTAACTAAGTCTGATGGCTGGGCCAAGCTGTGTCTGGTCAGTTGTAACTAAGTCTGATGGTTGGGCCAAGCTGTATCTGGCTGGTTGTAACTAAGTCTGATGGTTGGGCCAAGCTTTATCTGGTCAGTTGTAACTAAGTCTGATGGCTGGGCCAAGCTTTATCTGGCTGTTTGTAACTAAGTCTGATGGCTGGGCCAAGCTGTGTCTGGCTGGTTGTAACTAAGTCTGATGGCTGGGCCAAGCTTTATCTGGTCAGTTGTAACTAAGTCTGATGGCTGGGCCAAGCTTTATCTGGTCAGTTGTAACTAAGTCTGATGGCTGGGCCAAGCTTTATCTGGTCAGTTGTAACTAAGTCTGATGGTTGGGCCAAGCTGTGTCTGGTCAGTTGTAACTAAGTCTGATGGCTGGCCCAAGCTGTGTCTGGTCAGTTGTAACTAAGTCTGATGGTTGGGCCAAGCTTTATCTGGTCAGTTGTAACTAAGTCTGATGGCTGGGCCAAGCTTTATCTGGTCAGTTGTAACTAAGTCTGATGGCTGGGCCAAGCTTTATCTGGTCAGTTGTAACTAAGTCTGATGGTTGGGCCAAGCTGTGTCTGGTCAGTTGTAACTAAGTCTGATGGCTGGGCCAAGCTGTGTCTGGTCAGTTGTAACTAAGTCTGAAGGCTGGGCCAAGCTGTGTCTGGTCAGTTGTAACTAAGTCTGATGGCTGGGCCAAGCTTTATCTGGTCAGTTGTAACTAAGTCTGATGGCTGGGCCAAGCTGTGTCTGGTCAGTTGTAACTAAGTCTGATGGCTGGGCCAAGCTGTGTCTGGTCAGTTGTAACTAAGTCTGATGGCTGGGCCAAGCTGTGTCTGGTCAGTTGTAACTAAGTCTGATGGCTGGGCCAAGCTGTGTCTGGTCAGTTGTAACTAAGTCTGATGGCTGGGCCAAGCCTTATCTGGTCAGTTGTAACTAAGTCTGATGGCTGGGCCAAGCTGTGTCTGGTCAGTTGTAACTAAGTCTGATGGCTGGGCCAAGCTGTGTCTGGTCAGTTGTAACTAAGTCTGATGGCTGGGCCAAGCTGTGTCTGGTCAGTTGTAACTAAGTCTGATGGCTGGGCCAAGCTGTGTCTGGTCAGTTGTAACTAAGTCTGATGGCTGGGCCAAGCTGTGTCTGGTCAGATGTAACTAAGTCTGATGGCTGGGCCAAGCTGTGTCTGGTCAGTTGTAACTAAGTCTGATGGTTGGGCCAAGCTGTGTCTGGTCAGTTGTAACTAAGTCTGATGGCTGGGCCAAGCTGTGTCTGGTCAGTTGAAACTAAGTCTGATGGCTGGGCCAAGCTGTGTCTGGTCAGTTGTAACTAAGTCTGATGGCTGGGCCAAGCTGTGTCTGGTCAGTTGTAACTAAGTCTGATGGTTGGGCCAAGCTGTGTTTGGTCAGTTGTAACTAAGTCTGATGGTTGGGCCAAGCTGTGTCTGGTCAGTTGTAACTAAGTCTGATGGTTGGGCCAAGCTGTGTCTGGTCAGTTGTAACTAAGTCTGATGGCTGGGCCAAGCTGTATCTGGCTGGTTGTAACTAAGTCTGATGGCTGGGCCAAGCTTTATCTGGTCAGTTGTAACTAAGTCTGATGGCTGGGCCAAGCTGTGTCTGGTCAGTTGTAACTAAGTCTGATGGCTGGGCCAAGCTTTATCTGGTCAGTTGAAACTAAGTCTGATGGCTGGGCCAAGCTGTATATGGCCGGTTGTAACTAAGTCTGATGGCTGGGCCAAGCTGTGTCTGGTCAGTTGTAACTAAGTCTGATGGCTGGGCCAAGCTGTATATGGCCGGTTGTAACTAAGTCTGATGGCTGGGCCAAGCTGTATATGGCTGGTTGAAAACTAAGTCCGTGTAGATAAGTCCATATAGATAAGTCCGTGTAGATATGTCCGTGTAGATAAGTCTGTGTAGATAAGTCTGTGTAGACACATCTGTGTAGATAAGTCTGTGTAGACACGTCTGTGTAGATAGGTCTGTGTAGATAAGTCTGTGTAGATACGTCTGTGTAGACACGTCTGTGTAGATAAGTCTGTGTAGATACGTCTGTGTAGATACGTCTGTGTAGATACGTCTGTGTAGATAAGTCCGTGTAGATAAGTCCGTGTAGATACGTCTGTGTAGATACTTCTGTGTAGATAAGTCCGTGTAGATAAGTCCGTGTAGATACGTCTGTGTAGACACGTCTGTGTAGATAAGTCTGTGTAGATACGTCTGTGTAGATACGTCTGTGTAGATACGTCTGTGTAGATAAGTCCGTGTAGATAAGTCCGTGTAGATAAGTCCATGTAGATACGTCTGTGTAGACACGTCTGTGTAGATAAGTCTGTGTAGATACGTCTGTGTAGATACGTCTGTGTAGACACGTCTGTGTAGACAAGTCCGTGTAGATAAGTCCGTGTAGATACGTCTGTGTAGACACGTCTGTGTAGACAAGTCTGTGTAGATACGTCTGTGTAGATACGTCTGTGTAGATACGTCTGTGTAGATAAGTCCGTGTAGATAAGTCCGTGTAGATACGTCTGTGTAGATACGTCTGTGTAGATACGTCTGTGTAGATAAGTCTGTGTAGATAAGTCTGTGTAGATACGTCTGTGTAGATACGTCTGTGTAGGTAAGTCTGTGTAGATAAGTCTGTGTAGATACGTCCGTGTAGATACGTCCGTGTAGATACGTCTGTGTAGATACGTCTGTGTAGATACGTCTGTGTAGACACGTCTGTGTAGATAAGTCTGTGTAGATAAGTCCGTGTAGATAAGTCTGTGTAGATAGGTCTGTGTAGATACGTCTGTGTAGATAAGTCTGTGTAGATAAGTCTGTGTAGATAAGTCTGTGTAGATACGTCTGTGTAGACACGTCTGTGTAGATAAGTCCGTGTAGATAAGTCCGTGTAGATAAGTCCGTGTAGATAGGTCTGTGTAGATACGTCTGTGTAGATACGTCTGTGTAGGTAAGTCTGTGTAGACACGTCTGTGTAGATAAGTCTGTGTAGATAAGTCCGTGTAGATACGTCTGTGTAGATAAGTCTGTGTAGATAAGTCTGTGTAGATACGTCCGTGTAGATAAGTCTGTGTAGATAAGTATGTGTAGATAAGTCTGTGTAGATAAGTCTGTGTAGATAAGTCTGTGTAGATAAGTCTGTGTAGATACGTCCGTGTAGATACGTCCGTGTAGATACGTCTGTGTAGATAAGTCTGTGTAGATACGTCCGTGTAGATAAGTCTGTGTAGATACGTCTGTGTAGACACGTCTGTGTAGATAAGTCTGTGTAGATAAGTCTGTGTAGGTAAGTCTGTGTAGATAAGTCTGTGTAGATAAGTCTGTGTAGATAAGTCTGTGTAGATAAGTCTGTGTAGATACGTCTGTGTAGGTAAGTCTGTGTAGATAAGTCTGTGTAGGTAAGTCTGTGTAGATAAGTCTGTGTAGATAAGTCTGTGTAGGTAAGTCTGTGTAGGTAAGTCTGTGTAGATAAGTCTGTGTAGATAAGTCTGTGTAGATAAGTCTGTGTAGATAAGTCTGTGTAGAAAAGTCTGTGTAGAAAAGTCTGTGTAGATAAGTCTGTGTAGGTAAGTCTGTGTAGATAAGTCTGTGTAGGTAAGTCTGTGTAGATAAGTCTGTGTAGGTAAGTCTGTGTAGATAAGTCTGTGTAGATAAGTCTGTGTAGATAAGTCTGTGTAGGTAAGTCTGTGTAGATAAGTCTGTGTAGATAAGTCTGTGTAGATAAGTCTGTGTAGATAAGTCTGTGTAGGTAAGTCTGTGTAGATACGTCCGTGTAGATAAGTCTGTGTAGGTCTACGGTTAGGCCTGGTGTTGTTTAAACATACTTCAGACTACTTTGACCTGCTGGTGTTTGGTTCAGGTTAGTGAGCCAGCAACCGGAGGGTTGCCAGTTCGAATCCCGGGTCAGACGGGAAAAGTCTGTCAGGAAGTGATCTAAATCCTAGATGCCATTGCCTGCTGTTGTGCCCTAAAGCAAGGCACTTAACCCTCCCCACAACAACAGCTCCCCGGAGCCCAGTGTGACAGCCCTCCGCACCTCTCCAAATAACCTGCACATGTATGTATGTACTTGTGGGGTTTGTGTTAAAAAAATGAGGTCAAAATTTGTTTGGATCTTGTGTGGAATTGACCAATGAATTGATCGTCATGTTAAACTCTCTCTCTCCAGGGGTGGAGCAGACAGACAGACACTCAGACACCAACACCCCCTCTAAACTCTCCTGCCACCCCTTATCCTTGTACCCCAGCGGCAGATTTGACACCAACTCTGCATGAATCAGACGGGGGACGGGGGACGGGGGACGTGGGACGGGGGACGGGGGACGGGGGACGGGGGACGGGGGACGGAGGACGGGGGACGGGGGACGGAGGACGGGGGACGGGGACGGGGGACGGGGGACGGGGGACGGGGGACGGGGAGAGATTTCATGCCGTGACTGAAGAGTTGGCGGACAGCGACACCAGGCACACAGCATGACAGACAGAACGGCTCCAGAAACACTAGAGCCTGACAGATTGCCCAAGTCGTTATGAGGGGGGAGGCTAGAGTAAGGGGGTGGGGGGGCATAGAAAATGGGGACGTGGGGCATAGAGAAGGGGGGGCAGGGTGCAAGGGGGATAGATAGAGAAGGGGGGGGGAAGTGTGGACGAGAAACTGAGAGACTGACAGCACTTGTAAAATTCCTAGTGTCCCTTGGGCTCCGTGATAATAGTTTACCACTGTGGAACTGGAAACTGAGGAATGGGCTCAATGGGATCCCCGCTAATAAACCCCTAGACTCGATTGACTCACCGGTCCATCAATCTAAGTTACACAAAAAATCCTCATCAAAATCAGTCAGATGAAGACAGAGATAATTGTTGTTCTTTTGCATCGGACGCGTCTCAATCCACCACATCCGTCAGTGTCGCATGTTAAGAGAGCGGATGTTCCTCAGACCATGAGACAAATCCCGAAACGTCTAGCCTACTGACGAAAAAAAACGTCTAGCCTACTGACGTAAAAAAACGTCTATCCTACTGACGGAAAAAACGTCTATCCTACTGACGGAAAAAACGTCTATCCTACTGACGTAAAAAAACGTCTATCCTACTGACGTAAAAAACGTCTATCCTACTGATGGAAAAAACGTCTATCCTACTGATGGAAAAAACGTCTATCCTACTGACGTAAAAAAAACGTCTAGCCTACTGACGTAAAAAACGTCTAGCCTACTGACGTAAAAAAACGTCTAGCCTACTGACGGAAAAAAACGTCTAGCCTACTGACGAAAAAACGCCTAGCCTACTGACGAAAAAAAACATCTTAGCCCGCCCGAACGGTTTGACCTACTAACCGTATGACGGTAATGTTAACGTCTACACTCCTAATGGACCTGGTGCGTTGATTGAAAGAAAGAGGCCAGAACCCTTTCAGAGATGTTACACACAGTAGTATACAGTGACATGACAGAAACCTCTCTTACCTCCAAGTCGTTGAAGAATAAGTGCGTGTCTGCCAAGTTAAATATCATCTCTTCTATCCTCAGTCCTAGTGACACAGACGTCGGGGGATCCTGGAGACAAGAGAAAACCATGGATATAATCAACATGGAATATAATAAAACTATAATACAATACAGATACAATATAACAACAAATATGATATAATTACATAGCTAATTGTAAAATAAAACTAAAAATAAATCGATGCATTGACGACGTGCTGCTTTTGTATTGTCTGCTTGTCCTTGTCGTGTTATCACCGATGTTTTATATTTGGCTGGTGCAATCCCATTTCTCCCTTGTGTTTTAATAAAGTACTTTCTTGTCTTATACTAAACATGGAACAGGAACTAAATGAAAACATACGACAGAAACTAAAATAAACACAAAACATAATAATAACAAAATAATAACGAAATTATCATCAATAATTCATGTCTCTTCAAGAATTCAATTATTGACACTTTTACACCGATGGAATTCTCTTAAATTCCAGAACGTTCTGACCTCATAGAGACAAGAAGACAGGAAACGTTCTGACCTCATAGAGACAAGAAAACAGGAGACGTTCTGACCTCATAGAGACAAGAAGACAGGAAACGTTCTGACCTCATAGAGACAAGAAGACAGGAAACGTTCTGACCTCATAGAGACAAGAAAACAGGAGACGTTCTGACCTCATAGAGACAAGAAGACAGGAGACAGACTTAAATGAAAGTTTGGGCTTTTTGTTTTTACAATTTTTTTGTTTTTACAGACAGACGACATTAGCAGTCAGAGAGGAAGGAGAGTTTAATCAATGCAGTAGAAGCGTGACTAGTCTTAGAAGGGGGTGGTCGGTTTAGACGAGGACCATGTGGTAACCTTGTCGTAAAATACTACATTCCGCACGTAGTTATGTTAATTAATGCATCATCAGGCTGGCTGCTGTAAAGGCCACAGCGTTGCCGATGTCACACACCTGCTGACATTCCCAAAGCTTCTCAGAACAAGGGATTTTAAGAAATGTTAACATCATGTAAATACTCTATTTTCATCATTTATTTTTGTAATAAAGATAAATATATGTTTTTTTATTTTTATGATACTACTTATATCCTTAAAAAACTCTATTAGCTCAGTGCTTCTCAAGCCAAATGAGTATTGACACACCCCATATTAGGCATAATGAGTATTGATACACCCCATATTAGGCATAATGAGTATTGCCACACCCCATATTAGGCATAATGAGTATTGACACACCCCATATTAGGCATAATGAGTATTGACACACCCCATATTAGGCATAATGAGTATTGCCACACCCCATATTAGGCATAATGAGTATTGATACACCCCATATTAGGCATAATGAGTATTGACACACCCCATATTAGGCATAATGAGTATTGACACACCCCATATTAGGCATAATGAGTATTGATACACCCCATATTAGGCATAATGAGTATTGATACACCCCATATTAGGCATAATGAGTATTGATACACCCCATATTAGGCATACTGAGTATTGATACACCCCATATTAGGCATAATGAGTATTGACACACCCCATATTAGACATAATGAGTATTGACACACCCCATATTAGGCATAATTGCTATTTTTCACTTAATTCTGAATTGTGTTCTTCTTCCCCCCTCCGTAATGTGATCATGTCTGTCATGGTGATATGGATGGTCAGGTCCTGTCTGTCTGTCTGTCTGTCTGTCTGTCTGTCTGTCTGTCTGTCTGTCTGTCTGTCTGTCTGTCTGTCTGTCTGCCTGTCTGTCTGTCTGTCTGTCTGTCTGTCTGTCTGTCTGTCTGTCTGTCTGGTCTGGTCGGGTCGTCTGTCTGTCTGTCTGTCTGTCTGTCTGTCTGTCTGTCTGTCTGTCTGTCTGTCTGTCTGTCTGTCTGTCTGTCTGTCTGTCTGTCTGTCTGTCTGTCTGTCTGTCTGTCTGTCTGTCTGTCTGTCTGTCTGTCTGTCTGTCTGTCTGGTCTGGTCGGGTCATCTGTCTGTCTGTCTGTCTGTCTGTCTGTCTGTCTGTCTGTCTGTCTGTCTGTCTGTCTGTCTGTCTGTCTGTCTGTCTGTCTGTCTGTCTGTCTGTCTGTCTGTCTGTCTGTCTGTCTGTCTGTCTGTCTGTCTGTCTGTCTGTCTGTCTGTCAGATAATACAAGGACAAGAGAGACCTGGGCTCTAAATAGTTGATGAACTGAGATGTCGTTCTGCACACCACTGCGCTGTTATTTGTCTGTTTGCGGCCTGTTAACTTCTCCTTTTGACCTCTCTCATCAACAAGCTGTTTTCTCTCTCTCTCTCTCTCTCTCTCTCTCTCTCTCTCTCTCTCTCTCTCTCTCTCTCTCTCTCTCTCTCTCTCTCCCTTTTTGTCTTTCTCTAAGCTTGGTTAAATTGGAAACTTGATTTAACACAGACATCAATTATTTCAAACCAGTGTTTCTCTCTTCTCCAAAATGAAATTTCTGAGGCTACTTAAATTTCTAATCAGGAATAAGTCCTTACAAGGCAGATTGGTCATGAGAGAGACAACGGCTAGTTGTGTTATAGAGAGAGGGTCTTAATGTACTGTGGGCTTACCAGAATAATGCTACAAGATCAGTGTGTGTGTGTGTGTGTGTGTGTGTGTGTGTGTGTGTGTGTGTGTGTGTGTGTGTGTGTGTGTGTGTGTGTGTGTGTGTGTGTGTGTGTGTGTGTGTGTGTGTGTGTGTGTGTGTGTGCTTTTGTGTGAGTGAGTGTGTGTGTGTGTGTGTGTGTGTGTGTGTGTGTGTGTGTGTGTGTGTGTGTGTGTGTGTGTGTGTGTGTGTGTGTGTGTGTGTGTGTGTGTGTGTGTGTGTGTGCGTGTGTGAAAGTGTGAGTGTGTGAGTGTGTGAGTGTGCATGTGAGTGTGCGTGTGTGTGTGTGTGCTACCGTGTGAGTGAGTGAGAACTGGAGGGGTGGATTAGAGACACCTGAGCTATCCACTGACTACCTGACACACCCAAAATGCACCACAATTCCCCACAATGCATCACAGTGGCCCTCAATACTAATGTCTCCACTGGAACCACACAGGAAGGACTCAATCTCCTCCACTTTATAGGCGACCATCAATTCCAATCAATATTTCCGCATCAATAGCCTAACCCTCCGTCTCTTTTCCCTACACTTCCACCTCTGGAACAGTTCACGTGATTTATCACACCACACCCCACCACCTGTCCCTAGTCGTCAGTGCCATCCACAGGGGTGCCAAGTACCCCCAATCCCCTCGTCACCCCCTCGCCCCCCCCCCAACTGCTAGGTCCACAGCTGGTCTCAGTTATCAGCTTCATGGGCCAGAGCTGCCTTGATGCCAATTAGGAGAACTGATAAGCACAGCATAGTGTGTGTGTGTGTGTGTGTGTGTGTGTGTGTGTGTGTGTGTGTGTGTGTGTGTGTGTGTGTGTGTGTGTGTGTGTGTGTGTGTGTGTGTGTGTGTGTGTGTGTGTGTGTGTGTGCTTTTGTGTGAGTGTGCGTGTGCGTGTGTGTGTGCGTGTGCTGATATGTCTCTATTTATAGGTCCTGGCCCAGTCTGCTCAACAGCTAGGAGAGAGAGAGAGAAGAGGGACAAAATAAAGCATTTTGTTTTTCCAACAGAGATCAAGAAGGCCAGGATGACAGGAGAAGGGATCCGCATTGACTTATTTTCTACAGGTAGTTTAAAGTTCTATGCCTCTGATACTGTGCTGTGGTCGGTGTGTGTCTGATTTGATGATAATAATAACAATATCAACAATAACAATATCAACAATAACAATAACAACAATAACAATAGTAATAATAAGAACGATAATAATAATAAGAACAGTAATAATAATAATACAATTAATTTAAAAAATAGTAAGATAGAGAGATAAAGAAAGAGGGAGAGAGAAAAAAGAGAGAGAGAAAAAAGAGAGAGAGAAGAGAGAGACAGAGAGAGAGAGAGAGCGAGGAGATAGAGAGAGAAGAAAGAGAGAGAAGAGAGAGAGAGAGAGAGACAGAGAGAGAGAGAGAGAGAAGAGAGAGAAGAGAGAGAGAGAGAGATAGAAGAGAGAGAGAGAGAGAGAGAGAGAGAGAGAGAGAGAGAGAGAGAGAGAGAGAGAGAGAGAGAGAGAAGAGAGAGAGAGAGCGAGAGAGAGAGAGAGAGAGAGAGAGAGAGAGGAGAGGAGAGCAAAAGAGAGAAAGAAGAGAGTAAGAGACAAAGAGAGAGGGCAGAAACAGAGAGTAAGAAAAAGAGAGAGAAACATCTTAGAAGTGTCAGGTCCTAGAGGAGGGTTGATTCTAAGAGCTGAGGGGCATTACGGAGTTAGGGGTGTTTCCTGTTTCAGAGAGGTCTGCTACCCAGTGTGTGTGGTTGTGTGTGTGCGTGCGTATGACGCGATATGTGTGTGATTGCGTGGTTGTGTGTGTGGTTATATGTGTGCAAGCACATATGTGTCTGTTTCACCTCATCCCTCGGCTCCCTAAGCCGTTCTCTCTTTACCCAGCATGCACGGCTAAGGATAAAGTAAATACACATCTTAGGGTCACGGGGCAGCCGTCTTTCACCTCCAAAACAAAACAGTTCCCCTTTGAACCCCCCCCCCCCTCTCCTGGCTACATCCCAACGGGTGCCCTGTTCAGTGCACTACTTTAGATCAGGGGCCATAGGGTATAGAGAAGAGTGTGCCAATCGGGACACACAGGCCCTCGTAACAGAACAAAGCCCCAGCGCGAAGACCGAACACGCACACTAAACTCTCTGACACATGAGAACCAATATGTCATCTTCTGACATCAAAAAGAAAGATAGCGGGAAAACTCGAAACTCCAACCGAACCAAAAAAACAACCACGAAGGGATAGGAATTCAACATAATAAAGATATAATTTATAATTTTAGAGAAACAAGTAGAGATATATGAAACAACAAATGAAATAGTCTAGAAAAGTAAACTTTCCTTCTTCATATTATGTGCATACTCCATAACCATACACACACCGTGGACTTGTCTAAATAACTTTCCTAATACAACCAGTAAATATATAGTTTATATAAATATTAACTTGTTTTTATTTACGTCTTTAATAATAATTACGAAATACAAGTCAATCCAATTCATTTGCACAGTAATATATATTACTTTTTGGACTTGAAGGATTTACTCTGAGACTTAGTCTTGGAATTTAAGAATCTACTCTTAGACTTAGTCTTGGAATTTAAGGATTTATTCCTAGTCTTAGTCTTGGAATTTAAGGATTTATTCCGAGTTTAGACTTGGAATTTAACAATTTACTCTCAGACTTTAAGAGTAAAAATCCACCAGCATGTGTTAACACTATCAAAGTTTCCCTTTCCTCTGGGAATTTTGATCGAATCAACACAATATTTGCCACATTCAATGCCACACTTCCGGAAACAAAACAAGCTGTGCAAGACTTAGTATGCAAAACTAACTATGCAAATTATTTTGTTGTATGCAGAACACGTCGGAGTAGGATTCTATTGCATTGACAAGCACAACTCAGGCCCATTACCCTACACAGAACAGTGTGGCATAACCAATCAGAGATGTAGTAGGTCTATATGCAAATAGACCACTGCCATATATGGATCTGTGCCATTCACTTTGAACTGGACTGTGTTTACAGCATGAGCGGTCGTAAGTAGATGCGCTTGTTTTGAGATTAAAGTGAGAGCTACATGTGCACATGTGTACATGTTGTTCATATCCTTTGCTAGTTAGTAAGTTATTAGCCCAGTTATAGCACAGTCAGAAGAGGACTGGCCACCCCTCATAGCCTGGTTCCTTTCTAGGTTTCTTCCTAGGTTCTGTCCTTTCTAGGGAGTTTTTTTCCTAGCCACCGTGCCTGTCTGTCTTCTACATCTGCATTGCTTGCTGTTTGGGGTTTTAGGCTGGGTTTCTATACAGCACTTTGAGACATCAGCTGATGTAAGAAGGGCTTTATAAATACATTTGATTTGATTTGATAGATCATTTGCGTTACCAGTAAGGGACTGATAGCTTCCTACAAGAACACAAAACATGTGCATTTCTAGACATCTTTGAAAAGCGTTTCAGGTAAAGAGCATTTTTTTTCTTTGTCTTAAAGAGGCAGTGTTGTATTTTGAGAAAGTAGCAAATAGGTAGAGGGTAGCATAATTTGTCTGATTCTCTGTAATAAAGGTTTGGGAATAATTATGCATTTGATTTTGTAAAGTGGTGTCCTGCATCAAACACAACATGTCCAGTCACCTCCTTGTCTGAAGGACAAGTGGATAAACAGGTTGATATCAAGCCCTGCATTTTCTTTTTCTTCAAAAGTCTCATGGAATGTAGGTCTACATTGAACACCACACATTGTCTGCTACTGTAGGCTGAATGATAGAACAGCTATTTCCATGTTAAAATGTTATGGGATGCATTTTCTCCGTTGTATTTGATGGTAGGACACTCTGGTAGGCCCTACATTATGATCAAATAGCCACGGTAGCTTACATGTCCACAGCTAAAACTGTAATTTAAAGCGGGTACAGTCTCAGTGTTCACAATAAACGAGGTGCTGGAAGTTCCACAGAATTTTGCGCTCAGCGGAGAAGAAGAACTAGGATGAGGCAATAAACGTCCACAGAACACCTGTTCTTATCTGTGTCCCAAATGGTACCCTATTCCCTACATTTATTTACCGTTATTTTACCAGGTAAGTTGACTGAGAACACGTTCTCATTTGCAGCAACGACCTGGGGAATAGTTACAGGGGAGAGGAGGGGGATGAATGAGCCAATTGTAAACTGGGGATTATTAGGTGACCATGATGGTTTGAGGGCCAGATTGGGAATTTAGCCAGGACACCGGGGTTAACACCCCTACTCTTACGATAAGTGCCATGGGATCTTTAATGACCTCAGAGAGTCAGGACACCCGTTTAACGTCCCATCCGAAAGACGGCACCCTACACAGGGCAGTGTCCCCAATCACTGCCCTGGGGCATTGGGATATTTTTTAGACCAGAGGAAAGAGTGCCTCCTACTGGCCCTCCAACACCACTTCCAGCAGCATCTGGTCTCCCATCCAGGGACTGACCAGGACCAACCCTGCTTAGCTTCAGAAGCAAGCCAGTAGTGGTATGCAGGGTGGTATGCTGCTGGCTACATAGAGTACTACTTTTGACCATGGCCCTAGTCTCAATTGGTACCCTATTCCCTACATAGAGTACTACTTTTGACCATAGCCCTAGTCTCAATTGGTACCCTATTCCCTACATAGAGTACTACTTTTGACAATAGCCCTAGTCTCAATTGGTACCCTATTCCCTACATAGAGTACTACTTTTGACCATAGCCCTAGTCTCAATTGGTACTCTATTCCCTACATAGAGTACTACATTTGGACCAGAGCCCTGAGGCAATCTGTTCCTTATTCAGTACACTACTTATTTATTACACTACTTTTAACTAGCACCCAATGGGCCCTGGTCAAAAGTAGTGTCTTATAATAGGGAATAGGGTGCCATAGGGCCCTCAGACCCTGCTGCAGACAGTCATGCACAGCACCCACAGAGTTGCAACAGCTGCAGGACAAGCCAAATACTCCTCCAGGCCTCATTGGGCTTATTAAAAAAATAATACAATTATCTGTACATTGAGTTCCGCTCCACATCTCTCTCCACACTACCACGCTCTCTATTCAAACACACACTTGGGCGTGTAAGCACACACACACAGACACACACACAGACACACACACACACAGACAGACACACACACAGACACACACACACACACACACACAGACACACGCACGCACGCACGCACGCACGCACGCACGCACGCACGCACGCACGCACGCACGCACGCACGCACGCAGGCAGGCAGGCAGGCAGGCAGACAGACAGACAGGCAGGCAGGCAGGCAGGCAGACAGACAGACAGACAGACAGACAGACAGACAGACAGACAGACAGACAGACAGACAGACAGACAGACAGACAGACAGACAGACAGACAGACAGACAGACAGACAGACACAAACTAACAGACACACACTCAAACGAATATCTCTGTCTATTTCTTCTCTTTGAATATTGATTTGCTTTTAGTTAGAACAATATCTGCTGCTGGGATCTGTATGTCTGTATGTCTCTCTCTGTGTGTGTGTGTGTGTGTGTGTGTGTGTGTGTGTGTGTGTGTGTGTGTGTGTGTGTGTGTGTGTGTGTGTGTGTGTGTGTGTGTGTGTGTGTGTGTGTGTGTGTGTGTGTGTGTGTGTGTGTGTGAGAGAGTGACGTCACTCACCCGGCCGTATCTGTTAGCGTAAGACCCTGTGAGCAAGGAATGGAAAACGATGATGGTCTCATCCAAGTCCCAGATGAACACTCGCTGGAGAGAGAGAGAGAGAGAGAGAGAGAGAGAGAGAGAGAGAGAGAGAGAGATCGAGAGAGACAGAGAGAGAGAGAGAGAGAGAGAGAGAGAGAGAGACAGAGAGAGAGAGAGAGAGAGAGAGAGAGAGAGAGAGAGAGAGAGAGAGAGAGAGAGAGAGAGAGAGAGAGAGATCGAGAGAGACAGAGAGACAGAGAGACAGAGAGACAGGAAAAGGGGGGAGGGGCAAAATCAATGGTCACACTCTATACCTTGCAATTTGATCTCCCCTGGTCATCCATCCATCCACCCCCTGCCCTTTACATTAGCCCGATCAATAGTGACTAATTAATTAATTAACTAGATATGTTAACATGCTATAATGTCACCGTCAGAATGGGGTGAGTTGAACTTTTATTAAATTCAAAGCTTATTAATAACTAATTATGCAAAGCCCCCCCATCTAATCCTTAACACGTTACTTTGACATATGGATAGGCTGGTGTCTATATGTACTTCATATACACAGTTAGCCACCCATATGTTATTACATAATCATGGGCACACTTTCCTGACATATGGCAAACATTTGACATCCATATAGTTACCCATATAGTTACCCATATAGTTACCCATAGAGTTACCCATAGAGTTACCCATATAGTTACCCATATAGTTACCCATATAGTTACCCATATAGTTATTCATATAATTACCCATATAGTTACCCATATAGTTACCCATATAGTTACCCATATAGTTACCCATATAGTTAGCCACATAGTTACCCATATAGTTACCCATATAGTTACCCATATAGTTACCCACATAGTTACCCATATAGTTACCCATATAGTTACCCATATAGTTACCCATATAGTTACCCATATAGTTACCCATATAGTTACCCACATAGTTACCCATATAGTTACCCATATAGTTACCCATATAGTTACCCATATAGTTAGCCATATAGTTACCCATATAGTTACCCATATGTTTTATGTAACATTACAGGCAGTTATCTACAGTACCTTGCAAAAGTATTCAGACCCCAATGATTTGTGGGATTAAAATAAAAAATAATAAAAACAACAATATACACAAAATACTCTATAATGTCAAAGTGAAAGAAAAAATCGAACATTTTCAAAGATTAATACAAATTAAATAAGTAAAATATATTAGTTGCATAAGTAGTTAGCCCTCTGAGTCAATGTATGTTAGAGTCACCTTTGCCAGTGATTACATTTGTGAGTCTTCTTGGGTGAGTCTATACGAGCTTTACACACCTGGCTTGTGCAATATTTGGTCATTATTATTTTCTAAATTCTTCAAGCTCGGTCAAGATTTTGGGGATCACGGCTAGACAGCAATTTTCAAAATTTGACATATATTTTCAAGCACATTTAAGTCAAAACTGTAACTTGGCCACGACTTGGAAATTAACTCTAGTGTATATTTGGCCTTGTGTTTTAGGTTATTGTCCTGCTGAAAGGTGAATTCCTCTCTCTGTGTCTGGTGTAAAGCAGACTGAAGTAGGTTTTCCTCTAGGATTGTGACTGTGCCTTTTTATCTTTATATTAACTTTGACCATGATTAAAGAGGTATTCTACGTCTGATTTGTTATCGTGACCCATCTACCAATCACTGCCCTTCTTTATGAGGCTTTCTAAAAGCTCCCTGGTCTTTTGTAGTGGAACCTGTGCTTGAAATCCAATACTTGACTGAGAGACCTGTATGTACGAGGGACAGAGGAAGGGTTAGTCATAAAAGAAATCATGTCCACCCCCCCTTTTTTGTTTTGTCACACATAACTTATTATGTGATATGTTAAGTCATGTTTTACCTCTGAACTAATTTAGAATTGCCTAAACAAAGGAGCTGAATAGTTACGCAACGACTGTCTTTTAAGGTATGCGTGTTTTACTCATCCTATTATTTTTGTGTCGATTGTTGACAAAAAAAAAAACGACAATTAAATCCATTTGAATCCCCACTTTGTAACACAATAAAATGCGAACAAGTCCGGGTCTGATTACTTTCTGAAGGCACCATATCTGCCTCAGAGGAGGAAAATCCAGTCATGTTTTTCTTTTAGAGTATACCACTATCTAAACAAAACCCATAGTCGATAAGAACAACAAAGAAATATGTATAAATGGTTCATTATTATAGAAGTGTTTTGCTTTTATTGACATTCGTAAATATACTTAATAATTAATAAGGCACCATTGAAAAATAAATGTTATAGTCAATAAACATTTCAGTAATCAATAATAAGTTATTAAAGGTTACAAAAGAGCGCTGAGTTTTGTTCGTGTGTGATGTGTTAACCTTGGTGTGGCGTTGGGGGTAATTGGATTAGTCTATTGTGCCTCAGACAGGGTGAGGCTGTCTGTCGCCAAGGTAACGCACACACACGCACGCACGTGCGCACGCACGCACGCACGCACGCACGCCTGCACGCACGCACGCACGCACGCCTGCACGCACACACACACACACACACACACACACACACACACACACACACACACACACACACACACACACACACACACACACACACACACACACACACACACCTCAAGGTCAGAGTCCGGCGGTGGGGAAGGGTTGTTGTTCCTTCTCCCTCGGCCACGTGACTTTCCATCCGAGGCACGCCGCAATCGATCCGATTCTGAATCTTTAATGGGCGTTGATGGACTGTGGATGGTACTGTAATCTCCTGGGGGGGGGGCGGAGGGAGGGATGGATGGACAAAAGGAGAAGAAGAAGAGATTGAATCTTTAATGGGCGTTGATGGACTGTGGATGGTACTGTAATCTCCTGGGGGGGGGGCGGAGGGAGGGATGGATGGACAAAAGGAGAAGAAGAAGAGATTGTTTTAAACAAAGAGGAGGAAATTATGTTTCTCTTTCACCTTTAGAACTGAGAAGGGTGGAGGGAGCTGTCGACAGCTACATTTTGGATTGTAAAGTGTGTGTGTGTGTGTGTGCCTGTGTTTGTGTGTGTATGGTGGTTAGAGCGTTGGACTAGTAGCCGAAAGGTTGCAAGAACGAATCCCAGAGCTTGACAAGGTAAAAATCTGTCGTTTCTTCCCCCTGAACAAGGCAGTTAACCCACTGTTCCTAGGCCCGTCATTGTAAATAAGAATTTGTTCTTAACTGACTTGCCTACTTAAATAAACGTAAAAAAAAAAAAAAAAAAAATGTGTGTTAAATAATGACAACTAGACGATAACTACATTCAACCTATGTTCTGTTGTAAGGTTTCCAGAGTGTCAGACAGGCAGGACAGAGATAATAACGTCAGTATTCTACGTTCAGATGATCTCTAGCTGTAACCCGGGTTGAAATTCCTCTTATCTCATTTGATGGGATGATGATGTCATCAGAGCTCTATTGTCCGAAGGAGCATTTAATGTGATTCCTATTAAAAGGGGAGAGGCGCTCCTCTGAGCACTACTCTCTGCAGTTAATTCATATTTTCTACGATAATGCTATTTCATTGAGTGCTAAGGTAAGAAAGGATGGGTTAAGAATGGAAAGGAGGGGTAACAGCAATTGAAAAACAGTTATCACCCCCCCCCCCCCAAAAAATAAATAAATTTGAATTTATATTTCTTCAATAATACCAGTTTCTAGATTTTCTTTGGACCGCCAACATTCGGTGAGGGTTTTGGGTGGCAATTGGGAGGTGGAGGGGAAACGTTGATTATAACAAATTCAAAACAATTATCATAATATTATAGTTTATTTTAGTTTAAAAAAAATAACAGTAATGGTTACCATAATGAGTGGCCCTGGCATCATAGCCACCCCCTCCAGAGCCGTCTGATCCTGGGGACGGAGGGTGGGTGGCCTGGGGGGCCTGGGGCCTACCTGCTGGGGGGTCCGTGAGGGCCTGGCTGGTCAGGGGGGGCTCCTGGAGGGTGTAGGTCTGTGGTGGAGGGGGTGGTGGGACTGGTGTTGTTGCTGGTCATATAGGGGGAGGTGTAGGGAGAACTGTTGTAATACTGGGCGTACTGGCCCTGGCCGAACGCTGGGTAGCTTGGGTAGTCCTGGAGGGGGAGAGGGGAGGATGGATGGATGGATGAAGAGAGACAGGAAAGGATGGATGGAGGGAGAAGGAGGAGGAGAGATAAAGAAAGGGAGAGAGGGAAGGATGGATGGAGAGAGTCAGAGAAAGAGAGAATGACAGAGAAAAAGAAAGAGAAAAACAGTAGATACACATTAGATAAACAGTGATATATATAGAGAGAGAGAGAGAGAGAGAGAGAGAGAGAGAGAGAGAGAGAGAGAGAGAGGAGAGAGAGGGAGAGAGAGAGACACAGAGAGAGAGAGAGAGAGAGAGAGAGAGAGAGAGAGAGAGAGAGAGAGAGACAGACAGACAGACACAGAGGAACAAAAGAGAGAGAGAGAGAGAGAGAGAGAGAGAGAGGAGAGAGAGAGAGAGAGATCGAGAGGAGAGAGAGAGAGAGAGAGAGAGAGAGGAGAGAAAAGAGAGAGAGAGAGAGAGAGAGAGAAGAGAGAGAGAGAGAGAGAGAGAGAGAGAGAGAGAGAGAGAGAGAGAGAGAGAGAGGAGAGGGAGACACAGAGAGAGAGAGAGAGAGAGAGAGAGAGAGAGAGAGAGAGAGAGAGAGACACAGAGAGAGAGAAGAGAGAGAGACAGAGAGAGAGAGAGAGAGAGAGAGAGAGAGAGAGAGAGAGAGAGAGAGAGAGAGAGAGAGGGAGAGGGAAGAAGTAAGAAATGGACCAGTGGTGCTACTTTACAGTCCAGATTCCAAAACATAAATGTAAACATGTGTCCTACATCTGGACAGCGATCTGTCTTGGTCATTTTTTAAGTTCGCATCTTAAAATGATTTCCTATTCCCTACGAAGTACATTACTTCTGGCCAGGGCTCCGGTCAAAAGGAGTGTACTTTATAGGAACATAGAGTTCCATTTGGGACCTGAACCCCTTTTTTTGTCTGTGCCAGAAGTAAGGGATCTTCCCTGTCTACAACACTACAGATGTAAGGAGGGATTACTCTATGATTCATGTGACGTGGATCAATTGGAACTGAACTGTATCATACATTATGTCAAAATGTCAAGTGTGTCAAATGGCACCCCTATTTCTTGTATAATAGTGCACTTCTACCCTGTGGGCTCTGGTCACAATTAGTGCACTGTAGGGAACATGGGTGCTATTTGGGATACACTCCAAGGTTCTCTGGATCTTTTATATATACAGTGGGGCAAAAAAGTATTTAGTCAGCCACCAATTGTGCAAGTTCTCCCACTTAAAAAGATGCGAGAGGCCTGTAATTTTCATCATAGGTACACTTCAACTATGACAGACAAAATGAGAAAAAAAATCCAGAAAATCACATTGTATGATTTTTAATGAATTTATTTGCAAATTATGGTGAACTTGCACAATTGGTGGCTGACTAAATACTTTTTTGCCCCACTGTATATAAAAAAAAGAGTACAGTACCTCATCTTAATATGAACTCCACTACCCTCACACTAACCAGCCCCCCTTAATATGAACTCAACGATGCTAAACATCTTCTATAGGCTATCAGAATGAAGAGACGCTACCGTAGAAGACACCTGCTGTGTACTGTTGAAGCCGGTGGAGTTCGTGAGGGCGTTGCTTCCTGCGTACAGTCCTGACGTGGTTGTGAACGTGCCACCTGGAGAGGACAGGGAAACACACGGTTATCACTAAGGAGTTATACATATGACTTACAAACTCAATGACAGCGTATCCTATATGATAATGTACACTATATGATAATGTACGCTATATGATAATGTATGCTATATGATAATGTACGCTATATGATAATGTATGCTATATGATAATGTACGCTATATGATAATGTACACTATATGATAATGTACACTATATGATAATGTACACTATATGATAATGTATGATATATGATAGCATATGATAGCATATGATAGCATATGATAGCATATGCTATATGATTATGTATGATATATGATAGCGTATGCTATATGATTATGTATGATATATGATAGCATATGATAGCATATGCTATATGATTATGTATGATATATGATAGCGTATGCTATATGATTATGTATGATATATGATAGCATATGCTATATGATTATGTATGATATATGATAGCATATGCTATATGATTATGTACGCTATATGATAGCGTATGCTATATTATTATGTATGATATATGATCGCATATGATAGCATATGCTATATGATTATGTATGATATATGATAGCGTATGCTATATGATTATGTATGATATATGATAGCATATGATAGCATATGCTATATGATTATGTATGATATATGATAGCGTATGCTATATGATAGCGTATGACAGCATATGCTATATGATTATGTATGATAGCTGCCTTGTTCAGGGGCAGAACCACAGATTTTTACCTCGTCAGCTCGGGGATTCGATCTAGCAACCTTTCGTTGACTGGCACAATGCTCTAACCACTAGGCTACCTGCCGCCCCATATGTATATGATAGTGTATGGTATATGATAGTGTATGGTATATGATAGTGTATGGTATATGATAGTGTATGGTATATGATAGGGTATGGTATATGGTAGTGTATGGTATATGATAGGGTATGGTATATGATAGGGTATGGTATATGGTAGTGTATGGTATATGATAGGGTATGGTATATGATAGGGTATGGTATATGGTAGTGTATGGTATATGGTAATGTGTCCAATCAAATATCAAGGCCCAACAGAATATGGCACATTTATTACACTGAAATAAAAACATTTCCACAGAGAAAATAAACGGATTAACACATTTTCACAAAAAGGGACAAAACCGAGAGAGAAATACGTTTGGTGGAACAATGATTTCAGGTAGTCAACAGTGAGGTGTAGAGAGAGAAAAGGAGAGAGAGAGAGAGAGCGAGAGAGAGAGAAAGAGAGAAAGAGAGAGAGAGAGAGAGAGAGAGAGAGAGAGAGAGAGAGAGAGAGGGGAAAGCGAGAGGAAGAGGAGAGAGAGGGAGGGGAGAGAAAGCGAGAGAGAGAGAGAGGGAGGGAGGAATAGAGAGAGAGAGAGAGAGAGAGAGAGAGAGAGAGAGAGAGAGAGAGAGAGAGAGGAGAGGGAGGGAGGAAGAGGAGAGGGAGAGAGAGAGAGAGAGAAAGCGAGACGAGAGAGAGAGAGAGAGAGAGAGGGAGGGAGAGAGAGAGAGAAAGAGAGAAAGCGAGAGAGAGAGCGAGAGAGAGAGAGAGAGAGAGAGAGAGAGAGAGAGAGAGAGAGAGAGAGAGAGAGAGAGAGAGAGAGAAGCGAGAGAGAGAGAGGAGGGAGGGAGGGAGAGAGAGAGAAAGAGAGAAAGCGGAGGGAGAGAGAAGGAGAGAGAAGAGAGAGAGAGAGAGAGAGAGAGGAGAGAAAGAGAGAAAGCGAGAGAGAGAGAAGAGAGAGAGAGAGAGAGAGAGAGAAAGAGAGAGAGAGGAGAGAGAGAGAGAGAGAGAGAGAGAGAAGCGAGAGAGAGAGAGAGGGGAGGGGGAAAGAGAGAAAGAGAGAAGGAGAGAGAGAGAGAGAAGAGAGAGAGAGAGAGAGATAAAAGAGAGAGAGAGAGAGAGAGAGAGAGAGCTAAATCTAAACACTCAGCCTGTTGTGTTGAGGCTACTGAAGGGTGGAGGAGTGGGGGAGGAGGGGGAGAGAGAGGGGGAGGTGGGGGAAGAAGGGGGAGAGAAGAGGGGGGGGGGGTTAGGCTACAGGAGTACTTAATGAATATGTAGAATCTGTCTTCTCTTCACGGCTTTAAAATAACTAACTCTAGGGCTAATTCATTCAAAGAGGAAGGGCTGATAGGATCTAATGGCTTAATAAGACAGGCTGGGCTGATGCCTGCCCTGAGAGAGAAAGGAATGAACAGAGGAGAGGCCTTGGGCATGACTCTTCTCTTCACCCTCCCTCCCCCCTCCCTCCCCCCCCTCCCTCCCTCCCTCCCTCTCTCTCTCCCTCCCTCCCTCTAGAGGACAGGGAGAAGCCTCAGCAGAATAGTTATTGGTTTTCATCAGAATGTGTAGATACAATGTTTGTTGACAAATTCTCTGGACCAGTGTCTGGTTAGCGATAGATGCCAAGACTTTTCCAGGTTTTCCAGCTCCCCCTAAAAAAAAAAGAGGTTTCTGACCTCGTGTTTTTTCCTAGTTAAATAAAGGTTAAATAACATCTAACATTGTAGCACAAAATAACTTCTCTCTCCAAAATACTGTACCTTCCATTGTCTTCATCCGATCAACAAGAACCAAACATGGACTTCCCTAACGCAGTTCTACGACTCAAAACGACCCCTTAAGGAGAACATCTTCTCAAATCTAAAACAGTAAAACACTGGAACAGACTTCACAGGGTGACATGAGCTATAGCGACCAACTACCTAGCTATCATCCATTCATGAGAGCTATAGCGACCAACTACCTAGCTATCATCCACTCATGAGAGCTATAGCGACCAACTACCTAGCTATCATCCACTCATGAGAGCTATAGCGACCAACACTAGCTATCATCCACTCATGAGAGCTATAGCGACCAACTACCTAGCTATCATCCATTCATGAGAGCTATAGCGACCAACTACCTAGCTATCATCCACTCATGAGAGCTATAGTGACCAACTACCTAGCTATCATCCATTCATGAGAGCTATAGCGACAACTACTAGCTATCATCCATTCATGAGAGCTATAGCTACCAACTACCTAGCTATCATCCATTCATGAGAGCTATAGCGACCAACTACCTAGCTATCATCCATTCATGAGAGCTATAGCGACCAACTACCTAGCTATCATCCATTCATGAGAGCTATAGCTACTAACTACCTAGCTATCATCCACTCATGAGAGCTATAGCTACCAACTACCTAGCTATCATCCATTCATGAGAGCTATAGCGACCAACTACCTAGCTATCATCCACTCATGAGAGCTATAGCGACCAACTACCTAGCTATCATCCATTCATGAGAGCTATAGCGACCAACTACCTAGCTATCATCCACTCATGAGAGCTATAGCTACCAACTACCTAGCTATCATCCACTCATGAGAGCATAGTACCACTACCTACTATCATCCATTCATGAGAGCTATAGCGACCAACTACCTAGCTATCATCCATTCATGAGAGCTATAGCGACCAACTACCTAGCTATCATCCAATCATGAGAGCTATAGCTACTAACTACCTAGCTATCATCCATTCATGAGAGCTATAGCGACCAACTACCTAGCTATCATCCATTCATGAGAGCTATAGCGGCCAACTACCTAGCTATCATCCATTCATGAGAGCTATAGCTACTAACTACCTAGCTATCATCCACTCATGAGAGCTATAGACCAACTACCTAGCTATCATCCATTCATGAGAGCTATAGCGACCAACTACCTAGCTATCATCCATTCATGAGAGCTATAGCGACCAACTACCTAGCTATCATCCATTCATGAGAGCTATAGCGACCAACTACCTAGCTATCATCCATTCATGAGAGCTATAGCGACCAACTACCTAGCTATCATCCATTCATGAAGCTTACTACTAACTACTAGCTATCATCCACTCATGAGAGCTATAGCTACCAACTACCTAGCTATCATCCATTCATGAGAGCTATAGCGACCAACTACCTAGCTATCATCCATTCATGAGAGCTATAGCTACCAACTACCTAGCTATCATCCACTCATGAGAGCTATAGCGACCAACTACCTAGCTATCATCCAATCATGAGAGCTATAGCGACCAACTACCTAGCTATCATCCATTCATGAGAGCTATAGCTACTAACTACTAACCTATCTTTCAACCAAACCCTTCATCCTCCTCCTCGTCCTCCTCTTCCTTAGTGAAAATGAAGGAGGGGTAGATTAATTTACTGTTCCCAATGAACAGCTTTGTTCCCAATGAACAGCTTTGTTCCCAGAGACAATCAGAGGTGGGTAGATTAATTTACTGTTCTGAAAATAACTTTACTACTCCAGGACGGGGGGGGGGGGGGGCAAGGGTGGGTGCAGGGGGGGGGGGGTGAGTCTGAGTAGCCGCCAATGCTGCTAAACACTTTTAGTAAATAAAATGCTCTTAGACGATAAAGACACATACTGTATCCTCCCTCTGCCCCTCCAGCTATCAGATCTAGACACATCAGATCTATACCTTCTGTTCTCTCTCCCTCTCTCTCTCTCCCTCTCTCTCTCTCTCCCTCTCTCCCTCTCCCTCTCTCTCTCTCCTCTCTCTCCCTTCTCTCTCCTCTCTTCTTCCCTCTCTCTCTCTTCCCCTTGCCCTCAGCTATCAGATCTAGACACATCAGATGTATACTTCTGTTCTCTCTCCCTCTCTCCCTCTCTCCCTCTCTTCTTCTCTCTATCTCTCTCTCTCTCCCTCCCTCTCTCCCTCTCTCCCTCTCTCTCTCTCTCTCTCTCTCTCTCCTCTCTCTCTCTCTCTCTCTCCTCTCTCTCTCTCTCTCTCTCCTCTCCTCTCCGTCCTCTACCTCACTCCAGTCTCATCTCTCTCCCTCTCCCCTCCCTCGATCTACATCAGATCTCTTCTCTCTCTCTCTCTCTCTCCTCTTCTCTCCATTCTCTCGGTTCTTTTCTCTCTCTCTCCCCCTGCTCCCCTCTCCCTCTCCCCGCTCTCCCTTCCCTCCCGCTCCTCTCTCTCTCTCCTTCTCTTCTCTCTATCCTCTTCTCTCTCGTCTTCTGCTCATTCTCTCTCTCTCCCTTTTCTCTCTCTCCCTTCTCTCTCTCTCTCGTCCCTCTCTCTCCTCTCTCTCTCTCTCTTCCTCTCCCCCTCTCCTTTCTCCTTGCCCTCAGCTATCAGATCTAGACATATCAGATCTATACCTTCTGTTCTCTCTGCCTCTCTCAATGGGCTTTATTGGCATGGGAAACATGTGTTTACATTGCCAAAGCAAGTGGAATGGATAAACAAAAGTGAAATAAACAATTAAAAGTAAACAGTACATTTTACACTCACACAAGTTCCAAAATATAAAATACATTTAAAATGTTATATTATGTCTATATACAGTGTTGTAACGATGTGCAAATAGTTAAAATACAAAAGGGAAAATAAATTAACATAAATATAGGTTGTATTTACAATGGTGTTTGTTATTCACTAGTTGCCCCTTTTCTTGTGGCAACAGGTCACAAATCTTGCTGCTGTGATGCGCACTGTAGTATTTCACCCAATAGATAGGGGAGTTTATCAAAATTGGATTTGTTTTAGGGTGGTAGTGGCGGGTAATCGGGGTTAGTTGGGGGTAGTGGGGTTGGTGGGGGTTGGTGGGGCGGGTAGTTGGGGGTAGTGGGGTTGTGGGCGGGTAGTTGGGGTAGTGGGGGTTGGTGGGCGGTAGTTGGGGGTAGTGGGGCTTGTGGGGCGGGTAGTTGGGGGTAGTGGGGTTGGTGGGGCGGGTAGTTGGGGGTAGTGGGGTTGTGGGGCGGGTAGTTGGGGGTAGTGGGGCTTGGTGGGGCGGGTAGTTGGGGTAGTGGGGCGTTGATGGCGTAGTAGGGGATTGGGGGGCTGGTTAGTGGGAGGGTAGTGAGGGGTATTGGGGGGCTGGTTAGTGGGAGGGTAGTGGGGGGTATTGGGGGGCTGGTTAGTGGGAGGGTAGTGGGGGTATTGGGGGGCTGGTTAGTGGGAGGGTAGTGGGGGGCTGTTAGTGGGAGGGTAGTGAGGGGTATTGGGGGGGCTGGTTAGTGGGAGGTAGTGGGGGGTATTGGGGGGTTATGGGAGGGTATGGGGGTATTGGGGGCTGGTTAGTGGGAGGGTAGTGGGGGTATTGGGGGTTGGTTAGTGGAGGGTAGTGGGGGTATTGGGGCTGGTAGTGTGAGGTAGTGGGGGTATTGGGGGCTGGTTAGTGGGAGGGTAGTGGGGGGTATTGGGGGGCGGTTAGTGTGAGGGTAGTGGGGGTATTGGGGGGCTGGTTAGTGGAGGGTAGTGGGGGTATTGGGGGGCTGGTTAGTGGGAGGGTAGTGGGGGGTATTGGGGGCTGGTTAGTGGGAGGGTATTGGGGGCTGGTTAGTGGGGAGGTAGTGGGGGGGCTGGTTAGTGGGAGGGTAGTGGGGGGTATTGGGGGGCTGGTTAGTGGGAGGGTAGTGGGGTATTGGGGGGCTGGTTAGTGGGAGGGTAGTGGGGGCTGTTAGGGGAGGGTAGTGCGGGGTATTGGGGGGCTGGTTAGTGGGAGGGTATTGGGGCTGGTTAGTGGGAGGGTAGTGGGGTGTATTGGGGGCTGGTTAGTGGGAGGGTAGTGGGGGGTATTGGGGGGCTGGTTGGTGTGAGGGTATTGGGGGGCTGGTTAGTGGGAGGGTAGTGGGGGGTATTGGGGGGGCTGGTTAGTGGGAGGGTAGTGGGGGGTAGTGAGGGCTGGTTGGTGTGAGGGTAGTGGAGGGCTGGTTAGTGGGATGGTAGTGAGGGGTATTGGGGGGCTGGTTAGTGGGAGGGTAGTGGGGGGTATTGGGGGGCTGGTTAGTGGGATGGTAGTGAGGGGTATTGGGGGGCTGTTAGTGGGATGGTAGTGAGGGGTATTGGGGGGCTGGTTAGTGGGAGGGTAGTGGGGGTATTGGGGTTGGTTAGTGTGAGGGTAGTGGGGGGTAGTGGGGGCTGGTTAGTGTGAGGGTAGTGGGGGTTATTGGGGGGCTGGTTAGTGGTAGGGTAGTGGTGTCCTGACACCAGGGTTAACACCCCTACTCTGACCACAGAGAGTCAGGACACCAGGGTTAACACCCCTACTCTGACCACAGAGAGTCAGGACACCAGGGTTAACACCCCTACTCTGACCAGACAGTCAGGACACCGGGTTAACACCCTACTCTGACCATAGAGAGTCAGGACACCGGGGTTAACACCCTATCTTACCACAGAGAGTCAGGACACCGGGGTTAACACCCCTACTCTGACCACAGAGAGTCAGGACACCGGGGTTAACACCCCTACTCTGACCACAGAGTCAGGAACCGGGGTTAACACCCCTACTCTGACCACAGAGAGTCAGGACACCGGGTTAACACCCCTACTCTGACCACAGAGAGTCAGGACACCAGGGTTAACACCCCTACTCTGACCACAGAGAGTCAGGACACCGGGTTAACACCCCTACTCTGACCACAGAGCGTCAGGACACCGGGTTAACACCCCTACTCTGCCCACAGAGAGTCAGGACACCAGGGTTAACACCCTTCTCTGACCACAGAGCGTCAGGACACCGGGGTTAACACCCCTACTCTGACCACAGAGAGTCAGGACACCGGGGTTAACACCCCTACTCTGACCACAGAGAGTCAGGACACCAGGGTTAACACCCCTACTCTGACCACAGAGAGTCAGGACACCAGGGTTAATACCCCTACTCTTACGATAAGTACCATGGGATCTTCAGTGACCACAGAGAGTCAGGACACCCGTTCAACGTCCCATCCGAAAGATGACACCTTACACAGGGTACTGGGGGGGGGGGTTGCCTGCTGTTCCCCGATGGGTATGTTTTATCCCCCTCTCCTTCTACATCCCCCTGTCCTGCTCCAGTTATCTCACTCAAGACCAGACACCATCCCTGCCGCCATACCTCCCTCCCTCCATCCATAACCTCCCCCTCCTGCCTTCTGGCCCCACCGTTCGGAATCCATTTGTTCTGGTTGATCCGTTCCCTAGCCAAGGGCCATGTCTATCATCAGTGCACAATATTTGCAGCAGAAGTTTGTATGCCCCACTTGGGACTAGACTATCATGTCCAGATGGGTTTCCTTTAAAAGGCAGAGTAGAGTAACTGCAGGCATGAGCACGGTGGACAACAGTTAACACACACACACACACACACACACACACACACACACACACACACACACACACACACACACACACACACACACACACACACACACACACACACACACACACACACACACACACACACACACACACACACACACACACACACACACATGTAGGGCCCACAATATATGGTCTATACTTGGCATGTACGGGTGGCACAAATTGGGATATGAGGGAGAGGAACGGACAGGGTATATGCAAATACATGTTTTTTGGGGACTGTAGTTTTTGCAACATTACTGTTGTATTTAATAGATCGTTTTTTTCTTTTTTTTTCTTTTTACATATAATACTGTAGTATAACGTTATTTAGTAATTACTACACATGAGCAAAGGACACTACAGTGTGTAGTATAGTATTCTACAGTATACTAAAGTATTCCATAGTATAATTTTTTTAATTTGGTCACACAGTCACACGCGCGTAGATGCCCACACTGTGACAGAACATCACAACACCGTAACACTATAATTCACCTGATTACAGACTGGGGAGGATAAACACTCTCTGTATTTAACAGCTAGAAGACTGAACAAACAAAATAAAGCCCTCATCAATTTGACTTAAAACAATGTAGTTCCCGTATTATTCACAGCTGTACACAAATGTATAAATACATGCTGGTTCATTGTACCCCTAGTAGAGCTAGTAGAGCCCCTAGTAGAGCCCCTAGCAGAGACCCTAGTAGAGCTAGTAGAGCCCCTAGTAGAGACCCTAGTAGAGACCCTAGTAGAGCTAGTAGAGCCCCTAGTAGAGACCCGGTAGAGACCCTAGTAGAGCTAGTAGAGCCCCTAGTTAGAGCCCCTAGCAGAGACCCTAGTAGAGCTAGTAGAGCCCCTAGTAGAGACCCTGGTAGAGACCCTAGTAGAGCTAGTAGAGCCCCTAGTAGAGCCCCTAGCAGAGACCTAGTAGAGCTAGTAGAGCCCCTAGTAGAGACCCTGGTAGAGACCAGTAGAGCTAGTAGAGCCCCTAGTAAGCCCCTAGTAGAGACCCTGGTAGAGACCCTAGTAGAGCTAGTAGGCCCCTAGTAGAGCCCCTAGTAGAGACACTAGTAGAGCCCCTAGCAGAGACCCTAGTAGAGCTAGTAGAGCCCCTAGTAGAGCCCCTAGTAGAGCCCCTAGCAAGAGACCCTAGTAGAGCTAGTAGAGCCCCTAGTAGAGACACTAGTAGAGACCCTGTAGAGACCCTAGTAGAGACCCTAGTAGAGACCATAGTAGAGCCCCTAGTAGAGACAGTAGTAGAGCCCCTAGTAGAGCTAGTAGAGCCCTAGTAGAGACACTAGTAGAGACAGTAGTAGAGACCATAGTAGAGACCCTAGTAGAGACACTAGTAGAACCCTAGTAGAGCTAGTAGAGACCCTAGTAGAGACAGTAGTAGAGACCATAGTAGAAGACCCTAGTAGAGAACCTAGTAGAGCCCCTAGTAGAGACCCTAGTAGAGACCAGTAGAGCTAGTAGAGCCCCTAGTAGAGCTAGTAGAGACCCTAGTAGAGACAGTAGTAGAGACCATAGTAGAGACCCTAGTAGAGACCCTTAGAGAGCCCTAGTAGAGACCATAGTAGAGCTAGTAGAGACCCTAGTAGAGACAGTAGTAGAGACCATAGTAGAGACCCTAGTAGAGACCATAGTAGAGACCCTAGTAGAGCTAGTAGAGCCCCTAGTAGAGCTAGTAGAGACCCTAGTAGAGACACTAGTAGAGCCCCTAGTAGAGACACTAGTAGAGACAGTAGTAGAGACCATAGTAGAGACCCTAGTAGAGACCTAGTAGAGACCCTAGTAGAGCTAGTAGAGACCCTAGTAGAGACAGTAGTAGAGACCATAGAGAGCCCCTAGTAGAGCTAGTAGAGCCCCTAGTAGAGACCCTAGTAGAGACCCTAGTAGAGACCCTAGTAGAGCCCCTAGTAGAGACCCTTGTAGAGCCCCTAGTAGAGACCCTAGTAGAGACACTAGTAGAGCTCCTAGTAGAGACCCTAGTAGAGACCCTAGTAGAGCCCCTAGTAGAGACACTAGTAGAGCTAGTAGAGACCCTAGTAGAGCTAGTAGAGCCCCTAGTAGAGACACTAGTAGAGACCCTAGTAGAGACCATAGTAGAGCTAGTAGAGACCCTAGTAGAGACAGTATTAGAGACCATAGTAGAGACACTAGTAGAGACCATAGTAGAGCCCCTAGTAGAGCCCCTAGTAGAGACACTAGTAGAGCCCCTAGTAGAGACCCTTGTAGAGCCCCTAGTAGAGACCCTAGTAGAGACCCTAGTAGAGCCCCTAGTAGAGCCCCTAGTAGAGACACTAGTAGAGCCCCTAGTAGAGACCCTTGTAGAGCCCCTAGTAGAGCCCCTAGTAGAGACCCTAGTAGAGACCCTAGTAGAGTTCCTAGTAGAGACCCTAGTAGAGACTCTAGTATAGCCCCTAGTATAGCTGGTAGAGCCCTAAGTAGAGCCCCTAGTAGAGCCCCTGGTAGAGCCCATAATAGAGCCCCTAGTAGAGCCCCTAATAGAGACCATAGTAGAGCTAGTAGAGACCCTAGTAGAGACAGTAGTAGAGACCATAGTAGAGACCCTAGTAGAGACCCTAGTAGAGACCATAGTAGAGCTAGTAGAGCCCCTAGTAGAGCTAGTAGAGACCCTAGTAGAGACCCTAGTAGAGACCCTAGTAGAGACCCTAGTAGAGCTAGTAGAGCCCCTAGTAGAGACACTAGTAGAGACCCTAGTAGAGACCATAGTAGAGCTAGTAGAGCCCCTAGTAGAGCTAGTAGAGACCCTAGTAGAGACAGTAGTAGAGACCATAGTAGAGACCCTAGTAGAGACACTAGTAGAGACCCTAGTAGAGCCCCTAGTAGAGACCCTAGTAGAGCCCCTAGTAGAGACCCTAGTAGAGACCCTAGTAGAGCCCCTAGTAGAGACCCTAGTAGAGACCCTAGTAGAGACCCTAGTAGAGACCCTAGTAGAGCCCCTAGTAGAGACCCTAGTAGAGCTAGTAGAGCCCCTAGTAGAGACACTAGTAGAGCTAGTAGAGCCCCTAGTAGAGCTAGTAGAGCCCCTAGTAGAGACACTAGTAGAGACCCTAGTAGAGCCCCTAGTAGAGACACTAGTAGAGCCCCTAGAAGAGATAGTAGAGCCCCTAGTAGAGACCCTAGTAGAGCCCCTAGTAGAGACCCTAGTAGAGACCCTAGTAGAGCTCCTAGAGCTCCTAGTAGAGCCCCTCTCCCCCTCCCTCTCTCTCTCCCTCTCTCTCTCCCTCTCTCCCTCCCTTTCTTCTCCTCTCATTTCCCCTAATTTCCTCTCTCTCTCTCTCCCAAGGCTGTAGAGCTGTAGAGCAGAGAGTCGGCAGGCATGCAGTATTTGGTTAAGAGGTGTGGAAAAGAGGCTTCCCCGGCCGCTCCACACATCTGCTGTTCTTTTGGCCTTATTTATTGTGAGATGCTCTGGAGGTTTTTCAACAACATGTGGAGATGTTTCTAGTATCACACGTTATTCAGTGGAGAGAACACACAGCTTACAGCTAGAGATGATACAATGCCTTCAGAAACTAGTCATATCTCTTGACTTATTCCACATTTTGCTGTGTTACAGCCTGAATCCTAACTTTTCTCACCAATCTACACACAATACCCCATAATGACATCACAGTACCCCATAATGACATCACAATACCCCATAATGAGATCGCAATACCCCATAATGACATCACAATACCCCATAATGACAAAGTGAAAACAGGTTCTTAGAAATTGAAAATTGAAAATGAATACAGAAATACACACCCCTGAGTGAGTACTTTGTAGAACACGTTTTACAGCTGTGAGTCTTTCTAGGTATTATTTTCATAATTATTCAAGCTCTGTCAAATTGGTTGTTGATCGTTTCTAGACAACCATTTTCAGTTCTTGCCCCAGACTTTCAAGTAAATTGAATCCTTATGAGCTTATTGACACATCTGTGCCTCAATTCAAGTAAACATAATTCAAAAAATCCCCCATCAAAATCAGTTACTTTAAACTGGAGATCTCTGCATGGGCTGCGTCTCAATCCACCACATCCACCTATTTCACCCTTCAAGCTGGAGATCTCTGCATGGGCTGCGTCTCAATCCACCACATCCACCTATTTCACCCTTCAAGCTGGAGATCTCTGCATGGGCTGCGTCTCAATCCACCACATCCACCTATTTCACCCTTCAAGCTGGAGATCTCTGCATGGGCTGCGTCTCAATCCACCACATCCACCTATTTCACCCTTCAAGCTGGAGATCTCTGCATGGGCTGCGTCTCAATCCACCACATCCACCTATTTCACCCTTCAAGCTGGAGATCTCTGCATGGGCTGCGTCTCAATCCACCACATCTGCAGCGGAAGGTGGACGAGCTACAGCGGTGTTTGTCAGACCATGAGACATCCCAAAATCGGCCTTCTCACAAAATAATGTCTGTAGTGTACGAAAACACTTGATGGAAAGATTAAGATTGAGATTTAGCCAGGCTAATAGGCTACAGTTAGCTTTGGTTAGCCAGGCTAATAGGCTACAGTTAGCTTTGGTTAGTCAGGCTTATAGGCTAGAGTTAGCTCTGGTTAGCCAGGCTGATATTTACAGTTAGCTCTGGTTAGCCAGGCTAATAGGCTACAGTTAGCTTTGGTTAGCCAGGCTGATAGGCTACAGTTAGCTCTGGTTAGCCAGGCTGATATTTACAGTTAGCTCTGGTTAGCCAGGCTGATAGGCTACAGTTAGCTCTGGTTAGCCAGGCTGATATTTACAGTTAGCTCTGGTTAGCCAGGCTGATAGGCTACAGTTAGCTCTGGTTAGCCAGGCTGATATTTACAGTTAGCTCTGGTCAGCCAGGCTGATATTTACAGTTAGCTCTGGTTAGCCAGGCTTATAGGCTACAGTTAGCTCTGGTTAGCCAGGCTTATAGGCTACAGTTAGCTCTGGTTAGCCAGGCTTATAGGCTACAGTTAGCTCTGGTTAGCCAGGCTAATAGGGTGCAGTTAGCTCTGGTTAGCCAGGCTAATAGGCTACAGTTAGCTCTGGTTAGCCAGGCTTATAGGCTACAGTTAGCTCTGGTTAGCCAGGCTAATAGGGTGCAGTTAGCTCTGGTTAGCCAGGCTTATAGGCTACAGTTAGCTCTGGTTAGCCAGGCTAATAGGGTGCAGTTAGCTCTGAAGATAGAGCGAGCGAGAGAGAAAGAGACAGCGAGACAGAGAGCGAAAGAGCGCGCACGAGAGAGAAAGAGAGATGGCGGCAGTATTGTAAATCAGTCTGTAACTGTCATGGAGAGAGACCATGTTTCTGTACCTTCCCCAAAAGAGGAGAGGTAATGGCTGGAGGTGAGGTGAGTTGAGGAGGAGAGGAGGTTAGGAGATGAGGTGAGGAGAGGAATTGAGAAGAGGAGGTGAGGAGGTGTGGAGAGGAATTGAGGAGAGGAGGTTAGAAGAGGAGGTGGGAAGGTGAGTTAAGGAGGAGGAGAGGAGGTTAGGAGAGGAGGTGAGGAGAGGAGATAAAGAGAGGGGGTAAGGAAAGGAGGTGAGGAGAGAAGGAAAAGAGAGGTTACGAGAGGAGGTGAGGAGAAGAGTTGAGGAGAGGTGAGGAGGTGAGGAGAGGAATTGAGGAGAGGAGGTGAGGAGAGGAAATGAGGAGTGGAGAGGAAGAGAGGAGTTGAGGAGGTGAGGTGAGGAGGTGTGGAAAGGAGGTGAGGAGAGGAGTATCGGAGAGGAGGCTCGGAGGTGAGAAGAGGAGGTGTGGAAAGGAGGTGAGGAGAGGAGGTGAGGAGAGGAGGTGAGGAGAAGAGTTGAAGAGAGGAGGTGAGGAGAGGAGGTGAGGAGAAGAGGTGAGGAGAAGAGGTGTGGAAAGGAGGTGAGAAGAGGAGGTGAGGAGACCAGGTGTGGAATAGAGTTGAGGAGAGGTGGTGAGGAGAGGAGGTGAGGAGAGGTGGTGAGGAGAGGAGGTGAGGAGAAGAGGTGAGGAAATGAGTTGAGGTTAGGAGGTGAGGAGAGGAGGTGTGGAGAGGAGGTGAGGAGAGGAGGTGAGGAGAAGAGGTGAGGAGAGGAGGTGAGGAGAGGCGGTGAACGAAGAAGCGATGAGAGGAGGTAAGGAATTGAGGAAACGTGAGAGGAGACAATATGAGGAGATTACAGTACACTATATGATTATCTTTGTTCCTCACCTGGCATCTGATAGCTGTATGGAGCCTGGCCCGTCTGAGGGGTGCTGAAGCCTGAGCTGTAGCTGAGGAAGCCTGCCTGTCCTGGGGATTGTGACTGGCTCAGTCCGCCCTCTGTCTTTATGCCTGCCCATAATGCACCTGAATCAGTTACTGACACCTCGTCGGTATGATGCACACACAGTTCCCTGCTGTCAGACTCTAAGCCAAAAAAGCAATTGAGTATTTTATTAAATGCTATCAAATATATTAAATATATTACTATTTTTATATATTAGTATGTTTATTATTATCCTTGATAACTGAGTGATTGTAATAGTAGTTACTATATGTGTTTTAACAATTTGCTCGTGAGTGTTATATCTGCTGCAGTGATACAGTCATTTATCCACACTTTGCAATCAACAGTAGTCTGGTGGTTTAAAAAAAAGAAACAGAATGAATTTATACAAAAGTTATACAAGAAATATGACGTAATTTTTGAA
>NC_052313.1:3597336-3607336 GCF_016432855.1 Salvelinus namaycush | reverse complement strand
CACACACACATGTCCCTTCCCCGGCCTCAGTCCCCCGTCTCACCTGATCCTGAAAAGCTGTCTAGGGAGACGTCGGCTACTGGTGTGGTGATGTCACTGCTGCTCATAGGTTCTGTTTTAACTGGGGACAAAGACAACACACACACCATCAGCACACACACACACACCAAAACACACGACAACTAAACAACAAAAACTTATTTTCTGGTGGGTTTGGTTGTGTGCAAAACTGCACCAGAACTATAGTCGAACTCTCACACAGAGGAATGTGTTATGAACAATACCAGGGTAGAATGCAAGACATATTTGACTAATTCAAGTCAGTTACAACTTTTACATTCTGTTCCTTTAGACTAGAACCTAATCGTTTAAAATTGTATTTATTTATTTATAATAATACTCCAACGTTATTGATTGTTTTTTCTTTGGATTAACCACGGAGATCCTTTAATTTATTCTATATTCCTCATGGTAAATTCTCTTTAAGAACTTTTGAGGAAAATAAAATATTAGCCTAATTGTTAATCAATTAGGCCAACAATGAAGATGTTTTTCTCATTTCAACCTGTTGAATTAACCAGGAACAAATAAAATAAAACACCATCTTGAATGCTGTTAAACAAATATCAAATAAATACATATGGTATTCACTAGGTATGCACTATTAAATGTGTCTCCATCCACGGCTTGAGCATGCACTGTTAAAACAAGACCTCAACAGTAACAGACAAACTTACAGCCTATCAATACATTTTAACCCACCACTCAATCAAAGTAATCAATCAATTCATATTAAGATAATATCAAATTGAAACAATTAATCAGTAATGGTCACTAAATCACTGGATGGCTTACCACAGGTTATAATGTAGCGTCAGGGGAAAGATAGGTAAACACAGTCAATAGTAGGAGGATACTGGTGTAAAATGGCCCCTGTATGGAGAGGGAGTCAGTCTGCATGGACGAGCAAATACGATTGAAACAATGTATGGTATATTAAGTGTTTTAAAGACTGTAGTGAACGGAGGGTGACCCCGTGGCCCAGCTGAGCCTCTCAGAGTTACAGTATACCACTGATAGCTCAATGGAGAGGATTTCACAGTTATCTGATAGCTCGGGAATCTTTGACATTTTGAAATCAATCTATTTCACTTCGGGCAGCAGGCAGGCAGGCTTTGGGGATAGGGAGGGGGAGATGAGAGAGAGGAGAAGAGGGGGAGAAAGGGAATTTCTTTTTTGGCAAAACAAATTCACGTGATGTGGGCAAAGGGAGTCATGCTCGGTGGGTTGGTCGGTGAGATCTATCTCTCATGGTTTTGAAGACGTCTTTTCCTGTCATGTTTGATATGTTTCCACTATGATCATTCTGCTGAGAAACACATGTTGACGGGAGAATAGGACGGAGCGTTTTCTTTAGAACAACACACCAACATGTCTGCCGTGAAAATGGATAGAGATAATATAATAGGGATAAATTGTGGTGTAACTATAACACAGTGGAATAAATATAACACAGAGGAATAACTATAACACAGTGGTGTAACTATAACACAGTGGTGTAACTATAACACAGTGGTGTAACTATAACACAGTGGAATAACTATAACACAGTGGAATAATTATAACACAGTGGAATAACTATAACACAGTGGTGTAACTATACCACAGTGGTGTAACTATAACACAGTGGAATAACTATAACACAGTGGTGTAACTATTACACAGTGGAATAACTATAACACAGTGGAATAACTATAACACAGAGGAATAACTATAACACAGTGGAATAATTATAACACAGTGGAATAACTATAACACAGTGGTGTAACTATACCACAGTGGTGTAACTATAACACAGTGGAATAACTATAACACAGTGGTGTAACTATTACACAGTGGAATAACTATAACACAGTGGAATAACTATAACACAGAGGAATAACTATAACACAGTGGAATAATTATAACACAGTGGAATAACTATAACACAGTGGTGTAACTATACCACAGTGGTGTAACTATAACACAGTGGAATAACTATAACACAGTGGAATAACTATAACACAGTGGAATAACTATAACACAGTGGAATAACTATAACACAGTGGAATAACTATAACACAGTGGAATAACTATAACACAGTGGAATAACTATAACACAGTGGTGTAACTATAACACAGTGGAATAACTATAACACAGTGGAATAACTATAACACAGTGGTGTAACTATAACACAGTGGAATAACTATAACACAGTGGAATAACTATAACACAGTGGAATAACTATAACACAGTGGTGTAACTATTACACAGTGGAATAACTATAACACAGTGGAATAACTATAACACAGTGGAATAACTATAACACAGTGGTGTAACTATAACACAGTGGTGTAACTATAACACAGTGGAATAACTATTACACAGTGGAATAACTATAACACAGTGGTGTAACTATAACACAGTGGAATAACTATAACACAGTGGTGTAACTATAACACAGTACATGCACAAACTAGCACACACACACACACACACACTCAGGTTGTTACAAACCAGCAAACAATAACTAATTTATTCAGAAAACCCAGCATGTCAAAGAAAGGGGGAGAAAACTAACGTAATAATGACAGTCTATACCGATTCATGAACCATGGACTCATTCCACAAAGAGTCTATAACGATTCATGAACCATGGACTCATTCCACAAAGAGTCTATAACGATTCAAAAGTCATGGACTCATAACCCACGAGTCTATAACGATTCATGAACCATGAACTCATACCCCAAAGAGTCTATAACGATTTATGAACCATCGACTCATACCCCAAGAGTCTATAACAATTCAAAAGTCATGGACTCATAACCCACGAGTGTATAACGATTCATGAACCATGGACTCATACCCCAAGAGTCTATAACAATTCAAAAGTCATGGACTCATAACCCACGAGTGTATAACGATTCATGAACCATCGACTCATACCCCAAAGAGTCTATAACGATTCATGAACCATCGACTCATACCCCAAAGAGTCTATAACGATTCATGAACCATCGACTCATACCCCAAAGAGTCTATAACGATTCATGAACCATGAACTCATACCCCAAAGAGTCTATAACGATTTATGAACCATCGACTCATAACCCACGAGTGTATAACGATTCATGAACCATGGACTCATACCCCAAGAGTCTATAACGATTCAAAAGTCATGAACTCATAACCCACGAGTCTATAACGATTCATGAACCATGAACTCATACCCCAAAGAGTCTATAACGATTCATGAACCATGAATTCATACCCCAAAGAGTCTAAAATGATTCATGAACCATGGACCCATACCCCAAAGAGTCTATAACGATTCATGAACTAATGGACTCATAACCCAGCAGTCTCAAACCATGCTTTAGATGACTCAACATAACACAACGAGTCATGTTGAAAGAGTTTCCAAATGAAAGGTACAATAGTTGAAGAAACTATGATCAAATTAGACGTGTCACTTAAGTGTCACTTAATTTCAATTCATTAATTAGTTTATTAAAAAAAAGTGATGTCACTTTGTAAAGTGTTTTTCTTTCGCAACTCTCTCTCTCTTTCTTGTCTTTTTTTCTAAGTTGAAAAACACCAAGTATTGTCCTTTCATTGTGTCCACACCAGAAGTGCACCGACCTGCAGCCAACTGTGAGCTAGAGCTTAACAACCAGTCAGCTGTGGTGAGCATTGTGATGCTATCACCTGTGGGGAAACAGAGAATACATAACAGTCTGATTTTACCTCCGCTCTGTGCCAGGCTCTTTGTCCTGCGTTAGAGAAGAAGAACAACAAAAAAATACACAGTGGACGTATCCCAAACAGTACCCGACCCCCTTTATAGTGCACTTCTTTTTTGTCAAACTTCCAGTCAAAAGTAGTGTACTGTATAGGGGAATAGGGTGCCATTTGAGACGCAGCCCCAGTGTCTTAACCACAGAAGGACCTTTTCCCTTTTTCCTAATCAAGATTTTACATTTTCAAGGTACACTTTTAAGAGTTTGTGTGGGTTTGTAATAGGGGCTGCCTGCTATCTCCATACACCTAGAGCAGTGGTTGGGACACATCAGCATGACTCAACAGAGTCAATAGGGACGTTTACAAATGTACTAACCACACGCAAAGTAAAACCCATTTTTATACCAGGGAACTTTTGAATAATTACACGGGTGCTTAAATATACTGTTATTAATAGTTCATCTGTAAAACACAGAGACAATAGCATCAGATTTACAAAAGCATATCATTTTCATATCTATATTAAACACATTGTCTGTTTAATTGTGTATTTAAAACAATGCACTAGCCCATAAGCCATCAGGTCACTAGTAGTTTCCATGTTATTCCATGTTATTGGGGCGGCAGGGAGCCTAGTGGTTAGAGCGTTTGGCCAGTAACCAGCAGGTAGCCTAGTGGTTAGAGTGTTGGGCCAGTAACCAGCAGGTAGCCTAGTGGTTAGAGCGTTGGGCCAGTAACCAGCAGGTAGCCTAGTGGTTAGAGTGTTGGGCCAGTAACCAGCAGGTAGCCTAGTGGTTAGAGTGTTGGGCCAGTAACCAGCAGGTAGCCTAGTGGTTAGAGCGTTGGGCCAGTAACCAGCAGGTAGCCTAGTGGTTAGAGCGTTGGGCCAGTAACCAGCAGGTAGCCTAGTGGTTAGAGGGTTGGGCCAGTAACCAGCAGGTAGCCTAGTGGTTAGAGTGTTGGGCCAGTAACCAGCAGGTAGCCTAGTGGTTAGAGCGTTTGGCCAGTAACCAGCAGGTAGCCTAGTGGTTAGAGTGTTGGGCCAGTAACCAGCAGGTAGCCTAGTGGTTAGAGCGTTGGGCCAGTAACCAGCAGGTAGCCTAGTGGTTAGAGTGTTGGGCCAGTAACCAGCAGGTAGCCTAGTGGTTAGAGCGTTGGGCCAGTAACCAGCAGGTAGCCTAGTGGTTAGAGGGTTGGGCCAGTAACCAGCAGGTAGCCTAGTGGTTAGAGTGTTGGGCCAGTAACCAGCAGGTAGCCTAGTGGTTAGAGGGTTGGGCCAGTAACCAGCAGGTAGCCTAGTGGTTAGAGGGTTGGGCCAGTAACCAGCAGGTAGCCTAGTGGTTAGAGCGTTGGGCCAGTAACCAGCAGGTAGCCTAGTGGTTAGAGCGTTTGGCCAGTAACCAGCAGGTAGCCTAGTGGTTAGAGTGTTGGGCCAGTAACCAGCAGGTAGCCTAGTGGTTAGAGCGTTGGGCCAGTAACCAGCAGGTAGCCTAGTGGTTAGAGCGTTGGGCCAGTAACCAGCAGGTAGCCTAGTGGTTAGAGCGTTGGGCCAGTAACCAGCAGGTAGCCTAGTGGTTAGAGCATTTGGCCAGTAACCAGCAGGTAGCCTAGTGGTTAGAGCGTTGGGCCAGTAACCAGCAGGTAGCCTAGTGGTTAGAGCGTTGGGCCAGTAACCAGCAGGTAGCCTAGTGGTTAGAGCGTTGGGCCAGTAACCAGCAGGTAGCCTAGTGGTTAGAGCGTTTGGCCAGTAACCAGCAGGTTGCCTAGTGGTTAGAGCATTTGGCCAGTAACCAGCAGGTAGCCTAGTGGTTAGAGCGTTGGGCCAGTAACCAGCAGGTAGCCTAGTGGTTAGAGCGTTGGGCCAGTAACCAGCAGGTAGCCTAGTGGTTAGAGCGTTGGGCCAGTAACCAGCAGGTAGCCTAGTGGTTAGAGTGTTGGGCCAGTAACCAGCAGGTAGCCTAGTGGTTAGAGCGTTGGGCCAGTAACCAGCAGGTAGCCTAGTGGTTAGAGCGTTGGGCCAGTAACCAGCAGGTAGCCTAGTGGTTAGAGCGTTGGGCCAGTAACCAGCAGGTAGCCTAGTGGTTAGAGCGTTTGGCCAGTAACCAGCAGGTAGCCTAGTGGTTAGAGTGTTGGGCCAGTAACCAGCAGGTAGCCTAGTGGTTAGAGCGTTGGGCCAGTAACCAGCAGGTAGCCTAGTGGTTAGAGCGTTGGGCCAGTAACCAGCAGGTAGCCTAGTGGTTAGAGCGTTGGGCCAGTAACCAGCAGGTAGCCTAGTGGTTAGAGCGTTTGGCCAGTAACCAGCAGGTAGCCTAGTGGTTAGAGCGTTTGGCCAGTAACCAGCAGGTAGCCTAGTGGTTAGAGCGTTTGGCCAGTAACCAGCAGGTAGCCTAGTGGTTAGAGTGTTGGGCCAGTAACCAGCAGGTAGCCTAGTGGTTAGAGCGTTGGGCCAGTAACCAGCAGGTAGCCTAGTGGTTAGAGCGTTGGGCCAGTAACCAGCAGGTAGCCTAGTGGTTAGAGTGTTGGGCCAGTAACCAGCAGGTAGCCTAGTGGTTAGAGCGTTGGGCCAGTAACCAGCAGGTAGCCTAGTGGTTAGAGCGTTTGGCCAGTAACCAGCAGGTAGCCTAGTGGTTAGAGTGTTGGGCCAGTAACCAGCAGGTAGCCTAGTGATTAGAGCGTTGGGCCAGTAACCAGCAGGTAGCCTAGTGGTTAGAGCGTTGGGCCAGTAACCAGCAGGTAGCCTAGTGGTTAGAGCGTTGGGCCAGTAACCAGCAGGTAGCCTAGTGGTTAGAGTGTTGGGCCAGTAACCAGCAGGTAGCCTAGTGGTTAGAGCGTTGGGCCAGTAACCAGCAGGTAGCCTAGTGGTTAGAGTGTTGGGCCAGTAACCAGCAGGTAGCCTAGTGGTTAGAGCGTTGGGCCAGTAACCAGCAGGTAGCCTAGTGGTTAGAGTGTTGGGCCAGTAACCAGCAGGTAGCCTAGTGGTTAGAGTGTTGGGCCAGTAACCAGCAGGTAGCCTAGTGGTTAGAGCGTTGGGCCAGTAACCAGCAGGTAGCCTAGTGGTTAGAGCGTTGGGCCAGTAACCAGCAGGTAGCCTAGTGGTTAGAGTGTTGGGCCAGTAACCAGCAGGTAGACTAGTGGTTAGAGCGTTGGGCCAGTAACCAGCAGGTAGCCTAGTGGTTAGAGTGTTGGGCCAGTAACCAGCAGGTAGCCTAGTGGTTAGAGCGTTGGGCCAGTAACCAGCAGGTAGCCTAGTGGTTAGAGTGTTGGGCCAGTAACCAGCAGGTAGCCTAGTGGTTAGAGTGTTGGGCCAGTAACCAGCAGGTAGCCTAGTGGTTAGAGCGTTGGGCCAGTAACCAAAAGGTTGTGGGATTAAATCCCAGAGCTGACAAGGTAAAAAAAATCTGTCGTTCTATCCCCTGAACAAGGCAGTTAACCCACTGTTCCTAGGCCGTCATTGTAAATAAGAATTTGTTCTAAATTGACTTGCCTACTTAGTTAAATAAAGGTTAAATAAAGAAAATAAAGAAATTCACTACAGAGCAGTAGACTGGAGAATAGAAGTAGTATTACGTAATGCTTCACCTTTTGAAAATGGAAAACAGATCCCCTACCTGTTTTTTTCAACGGTGTAACACCTGCAGACCTTTAATTGCTATTCAGGACATTCACAACTTAGCAGATGCATAAACACGACACAGCATGAAGAGTGTGACGTTAAAACATATCCCCTCTAACCTCTGCTCTGCTATACATTGAGACCAGAACTAACTTCAATTGTACAACTGATGTTACAATGCATTTTCTTTGGAACAATGGTTGTGATACAGCGGAGTGTATTTATGCACCAAAATAAATAACACAAGCATTGTGGAGACACAACATGAAGACATGAAGACACTAACTCATGAATCAGGTTAACGCTTTGTTGTATCACACATAATATAATTTGTACCACAACCATTGTGTCAAGTTTAACGTTTGACGTTGCTTGCATACAATACGACACCTTTGAGAGCCTCTACCAACCAGCCTAGCCCTCTCCCACATGTCCCGTAGTGAATTTAGAGTCACACACAGAGAGAGAGAAGGAGAGAGCGAGAGAGAGAGAGAGAGAGATGGAAGAATTAAGAAGGAAAAGCCCTGAGCACATACCTTCAGTGCCATTGGGGGTCATGGAATTGGTATTGATATGGGAGTTGTCGAGTCTGGGACCATTAGGGGATTCACTGCTTCCACTTACACAGCTGTGCGGACTGGTTAGATCCTGCATGTCCATAGACCTGGCAGACAAGACACACACACACACACACACACACACACACACACACACACACACACACACACACACACACACACACACACACACACACACACACACACACACACACACACACACACACACACACACGGATGTAGACATGCACACGCACACGGAAGTAGACATGCACACACACACACACACACACACACACGGAAGTAGACACACACACACACACACACACACACACACACACACACACACACACACACACACACACACACACACACACACACACACACACACACACACACACACACACACACACACACGATCATACATCCAATTACTCACAAGGGAGTTCTAATCATTAATGTGGTCATTACATGTTGTAATATTGTTTTTTATTTATGTATTGCTACTGATAACTACTACATGGGTAAAACTGTTTTCAAATGAACGTTTACATTTATTTCAAAGAATCAAAGTTTAAAAAAAAAAACTCAATGGATGCTTGAGATTTTATTTTTTAGCTAGAAGCTAGAAATACTATCAGCACATTTAGCAGAAGTTATGGAAAATAACAAAGGAAAACACATTTATCTTTAGACATGTTTGTTCTAGTCCAGTAAAAATTTAACTTCTGCTTTATTTATTTTGAGAAAAAAAATCCTAAACACAAAAAAATATCACAATAGATAAATATAGTGATAAATTGAATTTTACTCAACAGTAAATACACACAAATATATACATTGCTATACTACTGCATCATACTATATACTATACATTCAATCAATACTATTGATCAGAATCTGAATTTAATTCAGCATTTTAATTGACTGAGCTCCCTCACAGAGCTAGAACACCTGTTTTAAAATGGTTTTGAAAAAGAAGCCATGCTTTTTGATTAATACGTGTACTCGTGTTAAAAGTCTACAATATAGTAATTATATAGAAATTTATATTTTAGAACGTAATCACACTATCTGATCGGTTGCAGAGATATAGAACATATATCTCTATGGTTGAAGTGGTTAGTTGTTAGAAGATTAAAAGAGCTATTATCTAAATTATTATAAGGACAGCTAGCTAGTTCTCTAAATTATTATAAGAGCATCAAGCTAATTCTCTAATTGATCATAAGAGCTGCTCGCTAGTTCTCTAAATTATTTTAAGAGCTGCTAGCTAATTCTATAATTGATCATAAGAGCTGCTAGCTAATTCTATAATTGATCATAAGAGCTGCTTGCTAGTTCTCTACATTATTCTAAGAGTAGCTAGCTAATTGTATAATTGATCATAAGAGCTGCTAGCTAATTCTATAATTTATCATAAGAGCTGCTAGATAATTGTATAATTGATCATAAGAGCTGCTAGATAATTCTATAATTGATCATAAGAGCTGCTAGATAATTCTATAATTGATCATAAGAGCTGCTAGATAATTCTATAATTGATCATAAGAGCTGCTAGATAATTCTATAATTGATCATAAGAGCTGCTTGCTAGTTCTCTACATTATTCTAAGAGCAGCTAGCTAATTCTATAATAGATCATAAGAGCTGCTCGCTAGTTCTCTAAATTATTTTAAGAGCTGCTAGCTAATTCTATAATTGATCATAAGAGCAGCTAGATAATTGTATAATTGATCATACGACTGAGAGTTTGTTTTCTGACTGATTGTTAGAGGGCTGTCTCCACGGCTCAGTGAAGAGGGCTGAGGAGTAAAGGCCCGGTTTCACGATGCATCAGTTTTCTCTGGCAACCATTTGAATTGTTTCCGTGTTGATATTGAAGACCTTGCCATGTAAAACATGATTCTATCTAGTCATTGTTGCTGTGAGGAGTCTATCAGGCCTGGAGTTTAAAGTACAGCCGGACTCACGTTTTGTCTTTGTCACCGCGCCCAATGCAATATACTTTCATTAAATTAGTGTGTAAATGTGTGGTGCATTAAA
>NC_052313.1:3549836-3592336 GCF_016432855.1 Salvelinus namaycush | reverse complement strand
ATAACTACCCCTCTAACCCTCAATAACACCACCACCACCATGGATAACTACCCCTCTAACCCTCAATAACACCACCACCACCATGGATAACTACACCTCTAATCCTCAATAACACCACCACCACCATGGATAACTACCCCTCTAATCCTCAATAACACTGCACAACATGTGGAGGAGTAGGAGGAGGAGGAGGAGGAGGAGGAGGTGAAAATAAAACACTCCAATTTGCGGCGTGGTCTATAGGTGATATAGACCCTAAATCCTACTGCAGGCGATATAGACCCTCCATCCTACTGCCACCAGGTGATATAGACCCTCCATCCTACTGCAGGTAATATAGACCCTCCATCCTACTGCAGGTGATATAGACCCTCCATCCTACTGCAGGTGATATAGACCATCCATCCTACTGCTACCAGGTAATAAAGACCCTCCATCCTACTGCAGGTGATACAGACCCTCCATCCTACTGCAGGTAATATAGACCCTCCATCCTACTGCAGGTGATAAAGACCCTCCATCCTACTGCAGGTGATATAGACCCTCCATCCTACTGCAGGTGATATAGACCCTCCATCCTACTGCAGGTAATATAGACCCTCCATCCTACTGCAGGTGATATAGACCCTCCATCCTACTGCAGGTGATATAGACCCTCCATCCTACTGCAGGTGATATAGACCCTCCATCCTACTGCAGGTGATATAGACCCTCCATCTTACCACCAGGTGATATAGACCCTCCAGGCTACTACAGGTGATATAGACCATCCATCCTACCACCAGGTGATATAGACCCTCCAGGCTACTACAGGTGATATAGACCCTCCATCCTACCACCAGGTGATATAGACCCTCCAGGCTACTACCACCAGGTGATGTAGACCCTCCAGGGTACTGCAGGTGAAATAGACCCTCCAGGATACTGCAGGTGATATAGACCATCCAGCCTACTACCACCAGGTGATGTAGACCCTCCACCCTACTACCACCAGGTGATGTAGATCCTCCAGCGTACTGCAGGTGATATAGACCCTCCAGCCTACTGCAGGTGATATAGTCCCTCCAGGCTACTTCCACCAGGTGATATAGACCATCCAAGCTACTACCACCAGGTGATGTAGACCCTCCACTCTACTACCACCAGGTGATATAGACCATCCAGCCTAATGCCACCAGGTGATGTAGATCCTCCAGCGTACTGCAGGTGATATAGACCCTCCAGCCTACTGCAGGTGATATAGTCCCTCCAGGCTACTTCCACCAGGTGATATAGACCATCCAGCCTAATGCCACCAGGTAATATAGACCCTCAAGGCTACTGCAGGTCATACAGACCATCCAACCTACTGCCACCAGGTGATATAGACCATCCAGGATACTGCAGGTGATATAGACCATCCAGCCTACTGCAGGTGATATAGACCATCCAAGCTACTACCACCAGGGGATATAGACCATCCAGCCTACTTCCACCAGGTGACATAGACCCTCCACCCTACTACCACCAGGTGATATAGACCCTCCAGGCTACAACCACCAGGTGATATAGACCCTCCAGGCTACTAACACCCAGTGATATAGACCCTCCAGGCTACTACCACCAGGTGATATAGACCCTCCAGGCTACTACAGGTGATACAGACCATCCAGCCTACTGCAGGTGATATAGACCATCCAGCCTACTGCAGGTGATATAGACCCTCCACCCTACTACTACCAGGTGATATAGACCCTCCAGGCTACTACCACCAGGTGATATAGACCCTCCACCCTACTACTACCAGGTGATATAGACCCTCCAGGCTACTACCACCAGGTGATACAGACCCTCTAGCCTACCACCACCAGGTGATATAGACCCTCCAGGCTACTAACACCCAGTGATATAGACCCTCCAGGCTACAACCACCAGGTGATATAGACCCTCCAGGCTACTAACACCCAGTGATATAGACCCTCCAGGCTACTACCACCAGGTGATATAGACCCTCCAGGCTACTACAGGTGATACAGACCATCCAGCCTACTGCAGGTGATATAGACCATCCAGCCTACTGCAGGTGATATAGACCATCCAGCCTACTTCCACCAGGTGATATAGACCCTCCACCCTACTACTACCAGGTGATATAGACCCTCCAGGCTACTACCACCAGGTGATATAGACCCTCCACCCTACTACTACCAGGTGATATAGACCCTCCAGGCTACTACCACCAGGTGATACAGACCCTCTAGCCTACCACCACCAGGTGATATAGACCCTCCAGGCTACTACCACCAGGTGATATAGACCCTCCAGCCTACTACCACCAGGTGATATAGACCCTCCAGGCTACTACCACCAGGTGATATAGACCCTCCACCCTACTACCACCAGGTGATGTAGATCCTCCAGCGTACTGCAGGTGATATAGACCCTCCAGCCTACTGCAGGTGATATAGTCCCTCCAGGCTACTTCCACCAGGTGATATAGACCATCCAGGCTCATGCCACCAGGTAATATAGACCCTCAAGGCTACTGCAGGTCATACAGACCATCCAGCCTACTACCACCAGGTGATATAGATCATCCAGGATACTGCAGGTGATATAGACCATCCAGCCTACTGCAGGTGATATAGACCATCCAAGCTACTACCACCAGGTGATATAGACCCTCCAGGCTACTTCCACCAGGTGATATAGACCATCCAGCCTAATGCCACCAGGTAATATTGACCCTCAAGGCTACTGCAGGTCATACAGACCATCCAGCCTACTGCCACCAGGTGATATAGACCATCCAGGATACTGCAGGTGATATAGACCATCCAAGCTACTTCCACCAGGTGATATAGACCCTCCAGGATACTGCAGGTGATATAGACCCTCCAGGCTACTACCACCAGTTGATATAGACCCTCCAGGCTACTACCACCAGGTGATATAGACCCTCCAGGCTACTACCACCAGGTGATATAGACCCTCCAAGCTACTACCACCAGGTGATATAGACCATCCAGGCTACTACCACCAGGTGATATAGACCCTCCAAGCTACTACCACTAGGTGATATAGACCGTCCAGCCTACTTCCACCAGGTGACATAGACCCTCCACCCTACTACCACCAGGTGATATAGACCCTCCAGGCTACTACCACCAGGTGATATAGACCCTCCAGGCTACTACCACCAGGTGATATAGACCCTCCAGGCTACTACCACCAGGTGATATAGACCCTCCAGGCTACTACCACCAGTTGATATAGACCCTCCACCCTACTACCACCAGGTGATGTAGATCCTCCATCCTACTGCAGGTGATATAGACCCTCCATCCTACTGCAGGTGATATAGACCATCCAGTCTACTGCAGGTGATATAGGCCATCCAGTCTACTGCAGGTGATATAGACACTCCAGTCTACTGCAGGTGATATAGACCATCCAGTCTACTGCAGGTGATATAGACCATCCAGTGTACTGCAGGTGATATAGACCATCCAGAGTACTGCCACCAGGTGATTTTGGCCAGGTAAGCTACCCTAGAGAACAGAACACAGTTACAGCTACCCTCTAGAACAGAACACAGCTACCCTAGAGAACAGAACACAGTTACAGCTACCCTAGAGAACAGAACACAGCTACCCTAGAGAACAGAACACAGTTACAGCTACCCTAGAGAACAGAACCAGAGAGCTAACCAGAGGGCTAACCAGAGAGCTAACCAGAGGGCTAACCAGAGGGCTAACCAGAGGGCTAACCAGAAGGCTAAACAGGGGGCTAACCAGAGGGCTAACCAGGGGGCTAACCAGAGGGCTAACCAGAGGGCTAACCAGAAGGCTAACCAGAGGGCTAACCAGAGGGTTAACCAGAGGGCTAACCAGAGGGCTAACCAGAAGGCTAACCAGAGGGCTAACCAGAGGGCTAACCAGAGAGCTAACCAGAGAGGTAACCAGAGGGCTAACCAGAGGGCTAACCAGAGGGCTAACCAGAAGGCTAACCAGAGGGCTAACCAGAGGGCTAACCAGAAGGCTAACCAGAGGGCTAACCAGAGGGCTAACCAGAGGGCTAACCAGAGAGCTAACCAGAGAGCTAACCAGGGGGCTAACCAGAAGGCTAACCAGGGTCTTCACATTGATCAGCATCAGCAACATGCAGGCTGTCTGTCTGACTGATCCACCTCGACGGACGCAGCAGATACTCAGAGACACACTGAGTGAATGAATGCCAGCATGTATTATTGGAACGTGATGGTTTTTACTTGGGTTTTCTAGTGGGAGAATGTACCAGTGCTTATTCTAGTACCAGGATTCAACGAGGCTTGTAGTATTTATATCATTTGGTTTTGATTTGTTGCTACTAGATAGAGATTAATTAGACTGTTCAAGGTGTAACAAAAACACATGTAGGTTTAGTAATATTTACATATTTTAGGTAAAATAATTCATCACAGAAAATACAATTAGGTCCATCTGCAATTGTGCTATTAGTTTTGTTAAAAAAGGATCAATAGATTATTTTTTTTTACAAAGGAATTGTACACATTTAATTTTATAGGGCACAGAGTGTATATTTCTTTGAATTTGACAGACTATGAAAAACCCATGAAACAACGCTTCAATCAGAATAAGTTTAAAACAAGTGATCCTCTTAAGACTCTCAGTTCGGTCTGCGTGGTTCATGGTTGACCAGGACAAATATCTCCAATGGAGAAGAATGTAGATACACACAACAATTGAATACAGATGTGGTCTGGGATTAGAGACAGTTTACAAAAAACGATACACTTCACTAGCATCTCTCTGTGTGTCTGCTTCCACTAGCATCTCTCTGTGTGTCTGCTTCCACTAGCATCTCTCTGTGTGTCTGCTTCCACTAGTATCTCTCTGTGTGTCTGCTTCCACTAGCATCTCTCTGTGTGTCTGCTTCCACTAGCATCTCTCTGTGTGTCTGCTTCCACTAGTATCTCTCTGTGTGTCTGCTTCACTAGTATCTCTCTGTGTGTCTGCTTCCACTAGTATCTCTCTGTGTGTCTGCTTCACTAGTATCTCTCTGTGTGTCTGCTTCACTAGTATCTCTCTGTGTGTCTGCTTCCACTAGTATCTCTCTGTGTGTCTGCTTCACTAGTATCTCTCTGTGTGTCTGCTTCCACTAGTATCTCTCTGTGTGTCTGCTTCCACTAGTATCTCTCTGTGTGTCTGCTTCACTAGTATCTCTCTGTGTGTCTGCTTCCACTAGTATCTCTCTGTGTGTCTGCTTCACTAGTATCTCTCTGTGTGTCTGCTTCACTAGTATCTCTCTGTGTGTCTGCTTCCACTAGTATCTCTCTGTGTGTCTGCTTCACTAGTATCTCTCTGTGTGTCTGCTTCACTAGTATCTCTCTGTGTGTCTGCTTCCACTAGTATCTCTCTGTGTGTCTGCTTCCACTAGTATCTCTCTGTGTGTCTGCTTCCACTAGTATCTCTCTGTGTGTCTGCGTGGCCAAAGAGACCCACTGCATCGCCAACAAACACCACACTGGTCATGTTTTTAAAAAAAACACACAGACCTCTCTGTGTTTCTAACTGAGAGAAGGAAAGGGATGAAATTTAAGCAATTTAACCTCATCAACATCAAATGTAAACAGTGCTTGTGTAGTTTAGGTCCTTTGTTGATTTTTGTTTTTTACCTTTTATTTAATATTTAACTAGGCAAGTCAGTTAAGAACAGATTCTTATTTACAATGACGGCCTGGGAGCAGTGGGTTAACTGCCTTGTTCAGGAGCAGAACGACAGATTTTCACCTTGTCAGCTCGGGGATTTGACCTGGCAACCTTTACGGTTACTGGCCCAACGCTCTAACCGCTAGGCTACCTGCCGCCCCTATGTAGTTCATTTCATTAAAATTACTTATTTTCAAGTAATTATTGTCACCAAGTAAAATATTAAAATGTATAATTAAACATTAATCTAAGTATAGAATGAAAGCTTATGCCAGAAAGGTAAATTAACATATTATTTAAAAAATGTTCATGAATCAAAAACATGCCTATATGTTAAAGATGTACCGATAATGGTCAGCTTTAACACACAAATTAAATATATATACACTAACGTGTGGAAGCACATAGCAAGATACATTTAGGAATTTGTACTTATCTGTAATTAAAAGGTATAATTTCTAACAGATGTGTCACTTTGTCTCGTTTTGCTGGATCTGACACACTGCTCCGTGCAACAATCCACTGAATAGCTACATTAAACCTGTTAATACCATGCTCTTCAACCCACCTAATTATTTCCAGAAGGCCAGTTCCCCCTTTGAGGGCCCATCAAACAAGATTTAAGGTAGACATTTTATCACACCCTCCCTACCGCACGGCCGTGGCTGCCACAGAAAGACTGAGAGACTGACAGAGAGAGAGAGAGAGAGAGAGCAAGAGAGAGTGAGCGAGACAGAGACAGACAGAGAGAGAGAGAGAGAGATTGAGAGACAGATTGAGAGAGAGAGAGAGTCAGAGAGGGAGAGAGGTAGAAAATGAGATAGTGAGATAGACAGAGAGAGATGCAAAAACAACACTTATTTGCCGCCGCACCACACATGAAAGGAAGGCCAACGATACTGTTTCGGAACACTTTCTCTCAATGTAAACACGCATTCTAGAAAAAGTCTAAGATCCAATATTTTGACCTAAATCAAACGTTTAGTTTTGAATTAATTAACAATAGCTTTATATTAACCTATTTCATTTGAGCAAAGAAAATGAAAAGAAAAGTTATGTGAATTCAACAACAAAAAATGTCTTTTAAAATTTGACTTTAAGTATTATATAATCCAGAGAAAATATGACAGAGAGAAGTCAGGGAGGGAAACATAATACATTTATTAATAAGATTCAAGAATTTGTAAACAAACATAATAATCCTGACGCATAATCCAAAAATAAATCACATCGCTAATTCCTGTATCTCATTTCCCCAGTATGCCAGTATGCCTGGTTCTCTCCCTGCAACGTCCACGTTTGCTTTATTAAAGCAAATACAGTCAGTTTGCTCTTTCAGCTCAGAAGTTAGTTTCCTTAAAATGGAATAGAAGGTAAACAACAACAAACAAACCGTTAAGTGGGTATTACTGCTAGATAAGAGGGGGAAGGAGAGGGGTGGGGGGGAAGACAGCAGTCAACATCTGATCCCAGAGACTCATTTCCTGCTCTTTAGGACACATTTCCCCATGCCAAACAGCCGCGCGTTAAGAAACCCTCATTTAATAGACAACCTGGGATTCCATTCTCTCTCTCTCTCTCTCTCTCTCTCTCTCTCTCTCTCTCTCTCTCTCTCTCTCTCTCTCTCTCTCTCTCTCTCTCTCTCACACACACAAACCGTATCAATTAAACCTCTGTGTCTTTCACCGGCCTCAATTTCCATTTCTGAGAGAAGAAGATTGACCCGGACACACACACACACACACACACACACACACACACACACACACACACACACACACACACACACACACACACACACACACACACACACACACACACACACACACACACACACACACACACACACACACACACACACACGCGTGTGAGGCTTCTACAATAAACAAGACCACTACTAGCTGGCTCCCTGAATAGGGCTGGACGTTTCTGTCCAGCCACTGACTACCACTACCACTACCACTACCACTACTAGCTGGCTCCCTGAATAGGGCTGGACGTTTCTGTCCAGCCACTGACTACCACTACCACTACCACTACTAGCTGGCTCCCTGAATAGGGCTGGACGTTTCTGTCCAGCCACTGACTACCACTACCACTACCACTACCACTACTAGCTGGCTCCCTGAATAGGGCTGGACGTTTCTGTCCAGCCACTGACTACCACTACCACTACCACTACCACTACTAGCTGGCTCCCTGAATAGGGCTGGATGTGTCTGTCCAGCCACTGACTACCACTACCACTACTACTACTAGCTGGCTCCCTGAATACGGCTGGGTGTGTCTGTCCAGCCACTGACTACCACTACCACTACCACTACTAGCTGGCTCCCTGAATACGGCTGGGTATGTCTGTCCAGCCACTGACTACCATTACCACTACTACTACTAGCTGGCTCCCTGAATAGGGCTGGACGTTTCTGTCCACACCTCAAAACGACATATAATACAGAAATATAGTAGTTATCAACCGTGATAATAACGCTCTATTTAATAATGTGATGCACACTGCAGCCTAGGAAGGATGGCTACCAATAAGGGGTTTGATGCCTGGTCCTCTCCCTACAGTGTCCCAGTATGCCTGGTTCTCTCCCTACAGCGTCCCAGTATGCCTGGTTCTCTCCCTACAGTGTCCCAGTATGCCTGGTTCTCTACCTACAGCGTCCCAGTATGCCTGGTTCTCCTCCTGCAGCGTCCCAGTATGCCTGGTTCTCTACCTACAGCGTCCCAGTATGCCTGGTTCTCTCCCTGCAGCGTCCCAGTATGCCTGGTTCTCTCCCTGCAGCGTCCCAGTATGCCTGGTTCTCTCCCTGCAGCGTCCCAGTATGCCTGGTTCTCTCCCTGCAGCGTCCCAGTATGCCTGGTTCTCTACCTACAGCGTCCCAGTATGCCTGGTTCTCTCCCTGCAGCGTCCCAGTATGCCTGGTTCTCTCCCTGCAGCGTCCCAGTATGCCTGGTTCTCTCCCTACAGCGTCCCAGTATGCCTGGTTCTCTCCCTACAGCGTCCCAGTATGCCTGGTTCTCCTCCTGCAGCGTCCCAGTATGCCTGGTTCTCCTCCTGCAGCGTCCCAGTTTGCCTGGTCCTCTCCCTACAGCGTCCCAGTATGCCTGGTTCTCTCCCTGAAACATCCCAGTATGCCTGGTCCTCTCCCTGAAACATCCCAGTATGCCTGGTCCTCTCCCTGCAGCGTCCCAGTATGCCTGGTTCTCTCCTTGCAATGTCCCAGTATGCCTTATTAAAGCAAATACAGTCAGTAAACACCCAAATCAGCCTTCTCATTGTCCCTTCATTGGATAAACAGGCCTATTGTGTGAGTGAATGGGTCGCAGCAGGTTGCCTGCCTTATGCAACAAGCCAGCCATGATCACTGTCATGTTTGTCTACACAGAGAGAGAAAGACAGAGGTTGTGAGAGGGGGAGAGAGAGAGAGAGAGAGGGAGAGAGAGGGAGGGAGAGAGAAAGGGAGAGAGAGGTAGAGAAAAAGAGAGAGAGAGGGAGAGAGGTAGAGAGAGAGGGGGGAGAGAGAGAGGGACAGAGAGATAGGGAGAGAGGTAGAGAGAGAGAGAGAGAGAGGAAGAGAGGTAGAGAGAGAGAGAGAGAGGGAGAGAGAGATGTAGAGAGAGGGAGGGAAAGAGGTAGAGAGAGAGAGAAAGAGATAGAGAGAGATGTAGAGAGAGAGAGGTAGAGAGAGAGAGAGAGAGAGAGAGGTAGAGAGAGAGAGAGAGAGAGACCTGCTTGCTTACCTCGTTATATCCTGTACGTTCTATCTAGTCACTCTTTTATCTAAGGACTAGACTTAATGTCTTATTTTTCCAACAATCATCAAGGTAGGCAGTTGCACTTGGCGCAGATAGAACATTAAAAGGTGAGTAAATCAAAAGGGAAAGCACCATTTCATAGAACATTAAACGGTGAGTAAATCAAAAGGGAAAGCACCATTTCATAGAACATTAAAAGGTGAGTAAATCAAAAGGGAAAGCACCATTTCATTTGAGAGAGATGAAAAAAAACGCCTCACAGAGAATAATAATTACTGAGTCATAACGTCAGTCTGCGGTCATACACACATCACCGTACAACCCCCTTACTGTGGCACATTTACCTCGAGACAGAGAGAGAGAGTCTAATACCGTGTCGTTTAAAACGCCAAGAGGAACAAATAATACTTAATTGATCAACACAAGACTGAAATGTGTCTTCTGTATAATATAACGCTGTTACATTTTTAAAAAGCAGTATAGTATAGTATAACATAGTACAGTATAGTATAGTATAGTATAGATCAGTATTTACCAGGCCTCTGTGTTATAGCTAGGCTAGAAGACGTGGTTGGTGGTGTCGGGGTTAGCGGTTGTCCTGTGAGTCTGGAGGACTGTAAGACGCTCGGGCTATAAGGAGTAATAGTTTACGGCATTCCTGGCTGCAGCAAGAGCAGATGTCATTAGACGTCAGCTGATTTAACTGGGCTGCTGTTGTTTAACGCATCGAAAATGTTTAACTGGGAGCTCAGGACACGGATATCCTATACGGACTTGGTAATGTCGGGAAACAGCTTCTTTTTTTTTTTTTGTGTGTGTGCTTTTGCATTTGCTATTTATTTCATTTGTTTTAATACACCTGCTTGTTTATTTGTTCTTGTTTGAAGAATTCAAATTTTAGTTTTTTTTTGGCGTTCATTGTTGAACAAAATAACATTGAAAGTTGATTTGTGCATGACTGAAAAAGCAACACGGTTAATATATATATATATATATATATATATATATATATATATATATATATATAGGAATATTAATTTGAAGTCAAGTCAGGGTTAAATAAGGTTCAGTGAAATTGCAACCATATTCCATATACATTTAAAATTAAAGAGCAATATTTTTTTCTGAAAAAAGTCTATCATTTTATTAATTATTAAGAATATACCATTAAGTCCTAAGATTACTTAATTCTCAAACATTCAGTTTATACATTGTCATATATTTTCATATATGTTAAAGTATAATGTATTAGTACTAGTGTTTTAATATTAATGTAATAAAACATTTGTTGCAATTTACATTTTGTCCAACTCATGTAGCTTCCAAACGTGTTTTTATATTTTGATGTAATCATTGAGCTACAGTTATTTTAAGACACATTCAATGTTGTATGTTATCTTAATAATATTGCTCTAAAATAACATTTAATAAAACATTGCTTTTGAAATAAATATGTTATTTTGATATTTTGAGATAGTGGATTAATAATTTCAAGATAACAACTATATCATGTGGTCATTCACCCGAGATTATATATTAACTGCTGTTATGTCAGAGATATCTTTCTGCCTCAAAACACGGTGTTAAAACGATCTAACATTAAGTCAGAGATATCTTTCTGCTTCAAAACACGGTGTTTAAACTACCTAACATTAAGTCAGAGATATCTTTCTGCTTCAAAACACGGTGTTAAAACGATCTAACATTAAGTCAGAGATATCTTTCTGCTTCAAAACACAGTGTTTAAACTATTTAACGCAAAATTATACATCAATATATCAATATTTAATTACAAAATGCTTTAAATGCCTCAATGAATTAAATTATTACAGTTTTCAATGATACCCGTAATACTAAGTTACTTGAGGAGCAGAGTAGAGTAAGTTTTAAAAAAAACATCTTGATATAGCAGACCCAGTGACAGGCAGGCAGGCAGGCAGGCAGACAGGCATCAGACTAACCAGATAAACAGTGATATAGCATTAAATTGAATACCGCTTTAAGAATACAAAGTCATACTCACTCCAATTATGGTGGAATCCCTGTACTTTTGCTGGTATCCCGTTCCTTTAAGTTTCGTTATAATCTTCTTACAGCCAAGTCTGTCCAGTCCAGAAACAACAGAGAAACTTCATCAAAAAGAGAGAGTTCTTCAAGAGTTGGTAGAACCTGTAACGCAACAAATTACCAGCTACAAGACAGCCTTTTCTTTTTCATTTTAAGTGTTAGAACCCATGGAGCACCGATACACACACTAGCTGGGATCACAAGAGACCGAGTCAGAGTGAGAACGACAGTTGTCCGATTACTGCTTCAGGCAGTGACTAGAGAGTGTCTGAGGAAGAGGGAAAGAGAGAGAGAGAGAGAGAGAGAGGGAAGGAGGGAGGGAGGAGGGAGGGAGGGAGGGAGGAAAGCAGTGAGGGGAGGGAGTGGAGGGGAGAGAGGGAGAAACAGCACGGAGAGAAGTGGAGAGACTGCTGTTAGAGCTGTTTGAAAGAGCAGAAAGTTGTTGCAGACAGCAAGGCAGTCAGGCAGTGAGGCAGTAAGACAGGCAGTAAGGTGATAAGGCAGGCAATAAGGCAATAAGGCAGGCAATAAGGCAATAAGGCAGTAAGACAGGCAGTAAGGTGATAAGGCAGGCAATAAGGCAATAAGGCAGTAAGACAGGCAGTAAGGTGATAAGGCAGGCAACAAGGCAATAAGGCAGTCAGGCAGTAAGGCAGTAAGACAGGCAGTAAGGTGATAAGGCAGGCAATAAGGCAATAAGGCAGTAAGACAGGCAGTAAGGTGATAAGGCAGGCAACAAGGCAATAAGGCAGTAAGGTAGTAAGGCAGGAAGTAAGACAACATTAGGGCTGGCAGTAAGACAATAAGGCAGTAAGGTATTAAGGCAGGCAGTAAAGTAGTAAGCAGGCAGTAAGACAGGTAGTAAGACAGGTAGCAAGGCAGTAAGGCAGGCAGCAGGGCAGCAAGGCAGAAAGGCAGTAATGAAGTAAGGCAGTAAGGTAGTAAATGAGTAAGACAGTAGGGTAGTAAGGCAGTAAGGTAGTAAGGTAGTAAGGCAGTAAGCTAGACAGTAAGGCAGTTGGGTAGTAAGGCAGTAAGGCAGTAAGGCAGTAAAGTAGTAAGGCAGTAAAGTAGTAAGGTAGTAAGGCAGTAAGCTAGACAGCAAGGCAGTTGGGTAGTAAGGTAGTAAGACAGTAAGGTAGTAAGGTAGTAAGGTAGTAAGGTAGTAAGGCAGTAAGGCAGTAAAGTAGTAAGGTAGTAAGGCAGTAAGGCAGTAAAGTAGTAAGATACTAAGCCAGTAAGGTGGTAAGGTAGTAAGACAGTAATGTGGTGAGGTAGTAAGGCAGTAAGCTAGACAGCAAGGCAGTTGGGTAGTAAGGTAGTAAGGCAGTAAGGTAGTAAGGTAGTAAGGCAGTAAGCTAGACAGCAAGGCAGTTGGGTAGTAAGGTAGTAAGGCAGTAAAGTAGTAAGGTAGTAAGGCAGTAAGCTAGACAGCAAGGCAGTTGGGTAGTAAGGTAGTAAGGCAGTAAGGTAGTAAGGTAGTAAGGTAGTAAGGCAGTAAGGTAGTAAGGTAGTAAGGTAGTAAGGCAGTAAGGCAGTAAAGTAGTAAAGTAGTAAGGCAGTAAGCTAGACAGCAAGGCAGTTGGGTAGTAAGGTAGTAAGGCAGTAAGGCAGTAAGGCAGTAAAGTAGTAAGGCAGTAAAGTAGTAAGGTAGTAAGGCAGTAAGCTAGACAGCAAGGCAGTTGGGTAGTAAGGTAGTAAGGTAGTAAGGCAGTAAGGTAGTAAGGCAGTAAGGCAGTAAAGTAGTAAGGTAGTAAGGCAGTAAGGTAGTAAGGTAGTAAGGTAGTAAGGTAGTAAGGCAGTAAGCTAGACAGCAAGGCAGTTGGGTAGTAAGGTAGTAATGCAGTAAGGCAGTAAGGCAGTAAAGTAGTAAGGCAGTAAAGTAGTAAGGTAGTAAGGCAGTAAGCTAGACAGCAAGGCAGTTGGGTAGTAAGGTAGTAAGGTAGTAAGGCAGTAAGGTAGTAAGGTAGTAAGGCAGTTAGGTAGTAAGGTAGTAAGGCAGTAAGGTAGTAAGGCAGTAAAGAAGTAAGGTAGTAAGACAGTAAGCTAGGCAGCTAGGCAGCAAGGCAGTAAGGTAGTAAGGCAGTAAAATAGTAAGATACTAAGCCAGTAAGGTGGTAAGGTAGTAAGACAGTAATGTGGTGAGGTAGTAAGGTAGTAAGGTAGTAAGGCGGTGACGTGTTAAGGCAGTAAGGCAGTAAGGTAGTAAAGAAGTAAGGCAGTAAAGTAGTAAAGTAGTAAGCTAGTAGGCTGTAAGGTAGTAAAGTATTAAGGCAGTAAGGCAGTAAGGTGGTAAGGTAGTAAGGTAGTAAGGTAGTAAGGTAGTAAGGCGGTGAGGTGGTAAGGTAGTGAGGTGGAAAGGCAGTAAGGTAGTAAATGAGTAAGAGTGTAAGGTAGTAAAGTAGTAAGGTAGTAAGGTAGTAAGGCAGTAAGGCAGTAAGGTAGTAAGGTAGTAAGGCAGTAAGGCAGTAAGGCAGTAAGGGAGTAAGGGAGTAAGGTAGTAAGGTGGTAAGGTAGTAAGGCAGTAAGGTAGTAAGGCAGTAAGGCAGTAAGGCAGTAAGGCAGTAAAGTAGTAAGGCAGTAAGGTAGTAAGGCAGTAAGGTAGTAAGGCTGTAAGGCAGTAAGGCAGTAAGGTAGTAAGGCATTAAGGTAGTAAGGCAGGCAGTAAGGTAGTAAGTCAGGCAGCAAGGCAGTAAGAAAGTAAGTCAGGCAGTTAGGTATTATGGTAGTAAGGCAGGCAGTAAGGCAAGCAGTAAGGTAGTAAGGCAGTAAGGCAGTAATGCAGCAAGGCAGTAAGGCAGTAAGGTGGTAATGTAGTAAGGCAGTAAGGTAGTAAGACAGGCAGTAAGATAGAAAGGCAGAAAGAAGGTAGTAAGACAGTAAGGTAACAAGGCAGTAAGCTAGTAAGGCTGTAAGGCAGTAAGGCAGAAGGTAAGGTAGTAAGGCAGTAAGGCAGAAGGTAAGGTAGTAAGGCTGTAAGGCTGTAAGGCAGTAAGGCAGAAGGTAAGGTAGTAAGGTAGTAAGGCAGAAGTTAAGGTAGTAAGGCAGTACAGCTGTAGGGTAATAAGGCAGTAATGCAGGCAGTTAGGCAGTAAGGTAGTAAGGCAATAAGGTAATAAGGCAGTAGGGTGGTAGGGCAGTAAGGCAGTAAGGTGGTAGGGCAGTAAGCCAGGGAGTAAGGAAGTGATGCAGTAAGGTGATATGCAGGAAGTAAGGCAGTAAGGCATTAAAGCAGACAGAAAAGAAGCAAAAAGGCAGTCAGGTAGTCAGGTGGTAAGGAAATCAGTCAGGCAGTAAGGCAGGCAGTAAGGCAGTAAGCCAGGCAGTAAGACATCAAGTCAATAAGGCAGTAAGAAGGGCAGTAAGGTGGTAAAGCAGGCAGTGAGGCAGGCAGTAAGACAGTAAGACAGAAATTCATGCAGTCAGGCAGTCAGTCAAGCGGTAAGACAGCAAGTCAATAAGGCTGTAAGGCAGTAAGAAAGGCAGTAAGGCAGTAAAGCAGGCAGTGAGGCAGTAAGGTCGATAGGCTGGCAGTAAGATAGTAAGGCCATACAGCAGGAAGGCAGGCAGTAAGGTTTCAGTCAGGCAGTCAGGTAGTCAGTAAGGCAGTCAGGCAGTAAGGCAGTCAGTACGGCAGTAAGGCAGTCAGTAAGGCAGTAAGGCAGTCAGTAAGGCAGTAAGGCAGTCAGGTAGTCAGGCAGTAAGGTAGTAAGGCAGTCAGGTATTCAGGTAGTCAGGCAGTAAGGTAGTAAAGCAGACAGTAAGACAGTAAGGCAGGCAGTAAGGCAGTAAGGCAGTCAGTAAGGCAGTCAGTAAGGCAGTAAGGCAGTCAGGTAATCAGGTAGTCAAGCAGTAAGGTAGTAAGGCAGTCAGGTATTCAGGTAGTCAGGCAGTAAGGTAGTAAAGCAGACAGTAAGACAGTAAGGCAGGCAGTAAGGCAGTAAGGCAGTCAGTAAGGCAGTAAGGCAGTCAGTAAGACAGTAAGGCAGTCAGGTAGTCAGGTAGTCAGGCAGTAAGGTAGTAAGGCAGTCAGGTATTCAGGTAGTCAGGCAGTAAGGTAGTAAAGCAGACAGTAAGACAGTAAGGCAGGCAGTAAGGCAGTAAGGCAGTCAGTAAGGCAGTAAGGCAGTCAGTAAGGCAGTAAGGCAGTCAGGTAATCAGGTAGTCAAGCAGTAAGGTAGTACGGCAGTCAGGTATTCAGGTAGTCAGGCAGTAAGGTAGTAAAGCAGACAGTAAGACAGTAAGGCAGGCAGTAAGGCAGTAAGGCAGTCAGTAAGGCAGTAAGGCAGTCAGTAAGACAGTAAGGCAGTCAGGTAGTCAGGTAGTCAGGCAGTAAGGTAGTAAGGCAGTCAGGTATTCAGGTAGTCAGGCAGTAAGGTAGTAAAGCAGACAGTAAGACAGTAAGGCAGGCAGTAAGGCAGTAAGGCAGTCAGTAAGGCAGTAAGGCAGTCAGTAAGGCAGTAAGGCATCCAGTAAGGCAGTAAGGCAATCAGGTAGGCAGGCAGTAAGATAGTAAAGCAGACAGTAAGACAGTAAGGCAGGCAGGCAGTAAGGCAGTAAGGCAATCAGGCAGTAAGGTAGTAAAGCAGACAGTAAGTCAGTAAGGCAGGCAGGCAGTCAGTAAGGCAGTAAGGCAGGCAGTAAGGTAGTAAAGCAGACGGTAAGACAGTAAGGCAGGCAGGCAGTAAGGGGGTCAGCTTCACAGGAAGACAACGGAGTCTGGACAGAGAAGACACAAGTTATCTGTGCCTCACACTTGCTCTCCATGCGTCATTTACTAACTCAGTCCTAAACAACAACAGACCCATAAGGCCCCCTGTCTCTTTCCAGATCCTATCATAGGTGGGGGGTCGAAGCAATGTATCTGCTTGAGTTTTCGAGATGAACGATCTCTGGCAAGGGAGGAGATGGTTTTTTACATTTTGTGTACATCATTTTTTTCTTGAACACATTACCGTTTGTTGGCAATGTCAATTCTTGCAATTTTTTTTCTAAATACTTGTGTACTGTCCATGTAACATCTTTGATGATCACGTCTGCCAATCATGTTCTCCGTACCTAAGGTACTAAACACAGCTGGTGACAGCTCAAGAGAGACATCCGTCCGCCATAATGCTATCAGGTAAATGTGTCACCTATTTAGTTATAGAAACAGGATACCATCAATGTAATCAATAAAATAACTCCCAACTTTACATATCTTGAAAAAAGTTTAGCAGTGTAGCTAGCTAGTTACAACAAGTAGACCTGTTGCTTGCAAGGCAGAGCAGATAACTTTATTGCTACTAGCATGTCATTCCAAGTAATAATTCAAGACTTCAAAAATCTATATGACAACTAATGTAAATCTAGACAGTCATCAAGGCAGGACCCACTCATTTCATTTATGCTGACAAACACGAAATGATACATTATCCCTGTGAAACAGGTCTAGTTGGAACATTATCCCTGTGAAACAGGTCTAGTTGGCACATTATCCCTGTGAAACAGGTCTAGTTGGAACATTATCCCCGTGAATTGGTCTAGTTGGAACATTATCCCTGTGAAACAGGTCTAGTTGGCACATTATCCCTGTGAAACAGGTCTAGTTGTCACATTATCCCTGTGAATTGGTCTAGTTGGAACATTATCCCTGTGAAACAGGTCTAGTTGGCACATTATCCCTGTGAAACAGGTCTAGTTGGCACATTATCCCTGTGAATTGGTCTAGTTGGCACATTATCCCTGTGAAACAGGTCTAGTTGGCACATTATCCCTGTGAATTGGTCTAGTTGTAACATTATCCCTGTGAACAGGTCTAGTTGGAACATTATCCCTGTCAATAGATCTAGTTGGCACATTATCCCTGTCAATAGATCTAGTTGGCACATTATCCCTGTCAATAGATCTAGTTGGCACATTATCCCTGTCAATAGATCTAGTTGGAACATTATCCCTGTCAATAGATCTAGTTGGCACATTATCCCTGTCAATAGATCTAGTTGGCACATTATCCCTGTCAATAGATCTAGTTGGCACATTATCCCTGTCAATAGATCTAGTTGGTACATTATCCCTGTCAATAGATCTAGTTGGCACATTATCCCTGTCAATAGATCTAGTTGGCACATTATCCCTGTCAATAGATCTAGTTGGCACATTATCCCTGTGAACAGGTTTAGTTGGAGATTATCCCTGTCAATAGATCTAGTTGGTACATTATCCCTGTGAAACAGATCTAGTTGGTACATTATCCATGTGAAACATATCTAGTTGGTACATTATCCCTGTGAAACAGGTCTAGTTGGCACATTATCCCTGTGAAACAGGTCTAGTTGGAACATTATCCCTGTGAACAGGTTTAGTTGGCACATTATCCCTGTGAAACAGGTCTAGTTGGCACATTATCCCTGTGAAACAGGTCTAGTTGGAACATTATCCCTGTGAAACAGGTCTAGTTGGAACATTATCCCTGTCAATAGATCTATTTGGCACATTATCCCTGTGAACAGGTCTAGTTGGCACATTATCCCTGTGAATTGGTCTAGTTGGCACATTATCCCTGTGAAACAGGTCTAGTTGGAACATTATCCCTGTGAAACAGGTCTAGTTGGCACATTATCCCTGTGAAACAGGTCTAGTTGGAACATTATCCCTGTGAAACAGGTCTAGTTGGCACATTATCCCTGTGAAACAGGTCTAGTTGGCACATTATCCCTGTGAAACAGGTCTAGTTGGCACATTATCCCTGTGAAACAGGTCTAGTTGGAGATCGGATGCAGATCATCCTGCCTCTATCCTTATGCAACGGGGATAGCAATGATTCTACTTGCCACTGCAGAAATATGTATTGAACGTTAATCTATTCTAATTCGTTGGTTCAAGTCAGATATCAGTACGGTGTAATGTCATTGGTTACGCTGGCAGATAGGGGGAGATCGCGAATAATGTATTCTATTTACGTATTTACAATGTGTACTAGGTTCACTATGTACATTTCCTGATGTATCTAAATATATCTATATATCTGTGTAAGGTACCATGTTATTAGATATTGCCATGACTCCAACAACATCATTAAGTTTGCAGATGACACAACAGTGGTAGGCCTGATCACCGACAACGATGAGACAGCCTGTAGGGAGGAGGTCAGAGACCTGGCCGTGTGGTGCCAGGATAAGAACCTCTCCCTCAACGTGATCAAGACAAAGGAGATGATTGTGGACTACAGGAAAAAGAGGACCGAGCACGCCCCCATTCTCATCGACGGGGCTGCAGTGGAGCAGGTTGAGAGCTTCAAGTTCCTTGGCGTCCACATCACCAACAAACTAACATGGTCCAAACATACCAAGCCAGTTGTGAAGAGGGCACGACAAAGCCTATTCCCCGTCAGGAGACTGAAAATATTTGGCATGGGTCCTCAGATCCTCAAAAGGTTCCTCAGCTGCGCCATCGAGAGCATCCTGACTGGTTGCATCACCGCCTGGTATGGCAACTGCTCGGCCTCCAACCGCAAGTCACTACAGAGGGTAGTGTGAATGGCCCAGTATATCACTTGGCCCAAGCTTCCTGCCGTCCAGGACCTCTATACCAGGCGGTGTCAGAGGAAAAATTCCCAAGGACCTGTATATAACCTCCACATTGACTCTGTACCGGTAACCCCTGTATATAGCCTCCACATTGACTCTGTACCTGTACCCCTGTATATAGCCTCCACATTGACTCTGTACCGGTAACCCCTGTATATAGCCTCCACATTGACTCTGTACCGGTACCCGGTATATAGCCTCCACATTGACTCTGTACCGTAATACCCTGTATATAGCCTCCACATTGACTCTGTACCGTAATACCCTGTATATAGCCTCCACATTGACTCTGTACCGTAATACCCTGTATATAGCCTCCACCTTGACTCTGTACCGTAACACCCTGTATATAGCCTCCACATTGTCTCTGTACCGGTACCCCCTGTATATAGCCTCCACATTGACTCTGTACCGTAACACCCTGTATATAGTCTCCACATTGACTCAGTACCGTAACACCCTGTATATAGCCTCCACACTGACTCAGTACCGGTACCCCCTGTATATAGCCTCCACCTTGACTCTGTACCGTAACACCCTGTATATAGCCTCCACATTGTCTCTGTACCGGTACCCCCTGTATATAGCCTCCACATTGACTCTGTACCGTAACACCCTGTATATAGTCTCCACATTGACTCAGTACCGTAACACCCTGTATATAGCCTCCACACTGACTCAGTACCGGTACCCCCTGTATATAGCCTCCACATTGACTCTGTACCGTAACACCCTGTATATAGTCTCCACATTGACTCTGTACCGTAACACCCTGTATATAGCCTCCACATTGACTCTGTACCGGTACCCCCTGTATATAGCCTCCACATTGACTCTGTACCGTAACACCCTGTATATAGTCTCCACATTGACTCAGTACCGTAACACCCTGTATATAGCCTCGCTACTGTTATTTTATTGTTGCTGCTTAATTATTTGTTATATTTCAACAAACAAAAAATGTCTTAAAACTGCTTTGTTTGTTAAGGGCTTGTAAGTAAGCATTTCACTGTAAGGTCTACATTTTGATTTTGATTTGATCTGCTAGTGGGGGCTTCCTGTATGTTATTGCCGTACTAGTGAGTTAGCTAGCATCCCCTAATGTAATGGTGGCATTAGCTCCCTGCTAGCACACATAGTTGTTTCCCTGCTAGAATCTACAGCCATCAACATCATCGAGCTATGCGCATTTCATGTGCTGTCTATTGTAGCAGAATAAATAAACCAAACTGAGATTGCTGGCATTCCTTTATTTTGATTCTATTTTTTTAACTATTAATAATATCATTTTTTTTTTTACGGGGTAGATCAGCTTCAATATTGCTGATAGATTGTGGCTTTCTAATCCACCCAGATATTTTTTTGGTGTATTTTTTTTGCCAATTGTTTATTACAACACAGGGAAGCACGGCACTCTTACAGTATCCTTAAAAAAAACAAAAAAAAAACTTTATTTCACCAGGTAGGCCAGTTGAGAACAAGTTCTCATTTACAATTGCGACCTGGCCAAGATAAAGCAAAGCAGTTTGACACATACAACAACACAGAGTTACACATGGAGTAAAACAAACATACAGTCAATAATACAGTAGAAAAATAAGTCTATATACAATGTGAGAAAATGACGTGCGATAAGGGAGGTAAAGGCAAAAAAAGGCCATGGTGGCGAAGTAAATACAATATAGCAAGTTAAACACTGGAATGGTTGATTTGCAGTGGAAGAATGTGCAAAGTAGAAATAATGGGATGCAAAGGAGCAAAATAAATAAATACAGTAGGGGGAGAGGTAGTTGTTTGGGCTAAATTATAGATGGGCTATGTACAGGTGCAGTAATCTGTGAGCTGCTCTGACAGGTAATGTAATGAGGTAATGAGGTAGTTGTTTGGGCTAAATTATATCTATATATATATCCTAGTAGGTGTTGCTTTTTTCACTGTCAGGATGTTAATTTCTAGCTCACAAACCACAATCCTTTGCTGTGAGGATTTTTTGGGGATTCGTTATTGTCGCTCACTTTGTCTCCCGTGATCTATTGATCTCTCCAGTCCTGTCCTGCTCCCAGAGATCAACCAAGTGCTTTTCACCGGGCACGGGCTGATTCACTCACCTGTGATGATAACCATCCTAATGCAGTTTGACCAAGCCCTGTTGTCACTATTAGATATTATTAAGACCTCGTATGCATTTTCATTTTGTCTTCTCTTCGTGAATTTTGTCTTACAAAATCTAGTGCATTTTAGAGTCAATGAGTACCACCTACAGATATAGGCTTGTTATAGTATCTCGAATACTAATTTGAAAATAGAATCAGTTACGACGAAGTCCACAAACTATCAACTTGACGTATTTCGGCTACGGCCCACCACCTAATCGTTGATCCTCATAGGTTAGACACAAGTACTTAGCGCAGTAGCGGGCCATTCCTTCATTGGAAGAAATTTCTGCGTACCGACTTGGTACAGACGAACCTGCCGTTTCTACTTGCAGAATCACATTGCTAGCTGGACATGGGAATCCCTGTCTACCATGTTGGTTAAAACCAGTTAGCTGGACATGGGAATCCCTGTCTACCACGTCTACCACAACTTGACTTTGAGACAATCAGAGAGAACGAACCTCCATGTGGGGATGCTGACAAGAAATTAGGGAATAAAAAAATAATAATAATCCACCCGCCTTTTCATCAGAAAAAGCTCAGAAACACTTCATATAGAACGAATGGGCAGAAAAATGCACAAAACACAAAATGCTTTACCAAGCTAGCTATCTAGCAAGTAGACATCATTTTATTCATTCTCCATTATCCCATACTGCTTAGTGCCAGTTCACTTGCTCGCAAACGTTAGCTTAACGGCTAGCATCATCATTTGCCAGCTAGCTAGCTAGCTTCTCCACTGACTCTTGGCAGCTTACAGGCCATTTACAGGTAGCTCATTAAAAAAATGAATCCCATTGTGATTTAAATATATTGTTGCTAGCTACACTAGTTATCTAGATGTGGCCAGCTGGCTAGTATTAACAAAGGCTTACTACAAAATCTAGCTAGTTAGACACAAAATCAATGTGGGTTGCTTACTAGTTGGCTAACAATAGCTATCTACCGCAGACACAAGTCAAACCAGCTACTGCCACCTGGTGGTCTAGAGTATTTTGATTCTATTGGATGAGTGGTGGATCTGTACTGTTTGATCAACAGAAAGGTCAATGGCCGACACTCTGGGCAGAGGTGCTAAGTACTTCTCGGCAGTCAGTATCCTAAGAGAATGAGCTGCAGGGCAGATCCCTCCACCAAGCCCACGGCTGTCCTCTGGATCTCCAGCCTCAGGGAAGAGCTCTCAGCTCGCTGCACCTCCAGGGCATGAGATTTTTCACCCGCTCTTTCTCCTTCTTTCTCTCTCTCTATCTCTGAAACAGTTTGGGGCAGCCCTGACAAATGTTCCTTTGGGCGCAGCTCTGCATTCTGGCGTTAGCAGGCCATTGGAGGGGCGCTGACAATTTACTACCAAACATATTGGTATTTTAGGGTCCAGCTGATTTAGATTTACTGTAGTGGTGGAGCTGGTGGTGGAAGGAACTCAGACTTCTCTCTCTCTCTCTCTCTCTCTCTCTCTCTCTCGCTCTCTCTGACTGTGTGCTAGGTACTAACTGCCTTCTGTCAGCACGAGGATATTATTTCAACTGGTTGAAACGGCTATACACTGTTATACAGGATACCTAGTTAGTTGTACAACTAAATGCCTGAAATGTGTCTTCTGCATTTAACCCAACCCCTCTAAATCAGAGTGGTGCGGGGGACTGCCTTAATCGCTATAAACGGCTATACACGGCTATACACGGCTATTAAAAGGCTATACAAGACTATACAAGGCTATACAAGGCTATACACAACTACACAAAGCTATACACAGCTATACAAAGCTATACAAGAATATACAAGGCTATACAAGACTATACAAGGCTATACAAGGCTATACAAGGCCATAAAAGGCTATACAATGCCATAAAAGGCTATACAAGGCTATACAAGACTATACAAGGCTATACAATGCTATATAATGCTATACACGGCTATACAAGGCCATACAAGACTATATGATGCTATACAAGACTATAAAGGGCTATACAAGGCTATACAAGGCTATACAAGGCTTTACAATGCTATCCATGGCTATACAAGGCTATACAAGGCTATACAAGGCTATACAAGGCTATAAAATATTATACACGGCTATACAAGGCTATACAAGGCTATACAAGGCTATACAAGACTATACAAGGCTATATAAGGCTATATAATATTATACAGGGCTAGACAAGGCTATAAAATATTATACAGGGCTATACAAGGCTATACAAGGCTATACAAGGCTATACAAGACTATATGATGCTATACAAGACTATACACGGCTATACAAGGCTATACAAAGCTATACAAGACTATACAAGGCGTTACAAGGCTATACAATACTATACACGGCTATACAAGGCTATACAAGGCTTTACAAGGCTATACAAGACTATACAAGGCTATACAAGGCTATAAAATACTATACACGGCTATACAAGGCTATACAAGGCTATACAAGACTATACAAGGCTATGCAAGGCTATACAAGGCTATACAAGACTATACAAGGCTATACAAGACTATACAAGGGAATACAAGGCTATACAAGGCTATAAAATACTATACACGGCTATACAAGGCTATACAAGGCTATACTAGACTAAACAAGGCTATACCCGGCTATACAAGGCTATACAAGACAATACACAGCTATCCAAGGCTATACAAGGCTATACAAGACTATAAAAGGCTTTACAAGAATATACAAGGCGTTACACGGCTATACAAAGCTATACAAGACTACACACAGCTATACAATGCTATACAAGGCTATACAATGCTATACAAGACTACACACAGCTATACAATGCTATACAAGGCTTTACAAGGCTTTACACGGCTATAGAAGGCTATACAAGGCTATACAAGGCTTTACAATGCTATACAAGGCTATACAAGGCTTTACAAGGCTATACAAGGCTTTACAATGCTATACAAGGCTATACAAGGCTTTACAAGGCTATACAAGGCTATACAAGACTATACAAGGCTTTACACGACTATACAAGGCTTTACACGGCTATACAAAGCTATACAAGGCTATACAAGACTATACAAGGCTATACAAGGCTATACACGGCTATACAAGGCTATACAATGCTATAGTGCCAATGCGCATTGTACCAACTTTCTAAATGGTACAGTAGTGCACTATATAGGGAATAGTGTTCTTTACGGGCTCTGGTCAATTGTAGTGCACTATATAGGGAAAAGGGGGCTATTTGGGATGAAGAACAGTGTACTTATCCCCCCGCTGCAGTGGCTCTGGCACAAATCATTTAGATTTACACACTGCTGATTGTTCCTAATGAGCTTATAGATTAAATATACAGAGAAGGAGAATATGTTCATCTTGTATTTTGTAAGAGTTATAAAAACAAAATGGGTCCTCTATTGATTACATGAAGGAAATTAAAAACGCGTCTGTGTGTGTGTTTCATTTCCTACACGCACACACACACACACACACACACACACACACACACACACACACACACACACACACACACACACACACACACACACACACACACACACACACACACACACACACACACACACACACACACACACACACACACACACACGGTCCAACAGGGACATTTTTATAGTAATAGTTACACCGTACACAATAGGAACCATGTCTCTACCGTCCGGTCAATCAATTGGTGGGAAGCCTACTAATATAATGGGTATCCAATCGTAAACCTACTTTCTCTATCGCCCTATTTGTTTCCTACTTTCCCTACTGACTAGTCCAGGAGAAGAGTTATAGAGCAACGGACTAGTCCAGGAGAAGAGTTGTAGAGCAACTGACTAGTCCAGGAGAAGAGTTATAGAGCAACTGACTAGTCCAGGAGAAGAGTTATAGAGCAACAGACTAGTCCAGGAGAAGAGTTATAGAGCAACTGACTAGTCCAGGAGAAGAGTTGTAGAGCAACGGACTAGTCCAGGAGAAGAGTTATAGAGCAACTGACTAGTCCAGGAGAAGAGTTGTAGAGCAACTGACTAGTCCAGGAGAAGAGTTATAGAGCAACTGACTAGTCCAGGAGAAGAGTTGTAGAGAAACTGACTAGTCCAGGAGAAGAGTTGTAGAGAAACTGACTAATCCAGGAGAAGAGTTATAGAGCAACTGACTAGTCCAGGAGAAGAGTTGTAGAGCAACTGACTAGTCCAGGAGAAGAGTTATAGAGCAACTGACTAGTCCAGGAGAAGAGTTATAGAGCAACTGACTAGTCCAGGAGAAGAGTTGTAGAGTAACTGACTAGTCCAGGAGAAGAGTTGTAGAGCAACGGACTAGTCCAGGAGAAGAGTTATAGAGCAACTGACTAGTCCAGGAGAAGAGTTGTAGAGTAACGGACTAGTCCAGGAGAAGAGTTGTAGAGTAACTGACTAGTCCAGGAGAAGAGTTGTAGAGCAACGGACTAGTCCAGGAGAAGAGTTATAGAGCAACTGACTAGTCCAGGAGAAGAGTTGTAGAGTAACGGACTAGTCCAGGAGAAGAGTTGTAGAGCAACTGACTAGTCCAGGAGAAGAGTTGTAGAGCAACTGACTAGTCCAGGAGAAGAGTTGTAGAGCAACTGACTAGTCCAGGAGAAGAGTTGTAGAGTAACTGACTAGTCCAGGAGAAGAGTTGTAGAGTAACTGACTAGTCCAGGAGAAGAGTTATAGAGCAACGGACTAGTCCAGGAGAAGAGTTGTAGAGTAACTGACTAGTCCAGGAGAAGAGTTGTAGAGTAACTGACTAGTCCAGGAGAAGAGTTGTAGAGTATCTGACTAGTCCAGGAGAAGAGTTATAGAGCAACTGACTAGTCCAGGAGAAGAGTTGTAGAGCAACAGACTAGTCCAGGAGAAGAGTTATAATGCAACTGACTAGTCCAGGAGAATAGTTATAGAGAAACTGACTAGTCCAGGAGTAGAGTTATAGAGGAACTGACTAGTCCAGGAGAAGAGTTTTAATGCAACTGACTAGTCCAGGAGAATAGTTATAGAGAAACTGACTAGTCCAGGAGAAGAGTTGTAGAGCAACTGACTAGTCCAGGAGAAGAGTTGTAGAGCAACTGACTAGTCCAGGATAAGAGTTATAGAGCAACTGACTAGTTCAGGAGAAGAGTTATAGAGCAACTGACTAGTCCAGGAGAAGAGTTATAGAGCAACTGACTAGTCCAGGAGAAGAGTTGTAGAGTAACTGACTAGTCCAGGAGAAGAGTTGTAGAGCAACGGACTAGTCCAGGAGAAGAGTTATAGAGCAACTGACTAGTCCAGGAGAAGAGTTGTAGAGTAACGGACTAGTCCAGGAGAAGAGTTGTAGAGTAACTGACTAGTCCAGGAGAAGAGTTGTAGAGCAACGGACTAGTCCAGGAGAAGAGTTATAGAGCAACTGACTAGTCCAGGAGAAGAGTTGTAGAGTAACTGACTAGTCCAGGAGAAGAGTTGTAGAGCAACTGACTAGTCCAGGAGAAGAGTTGTAGAGTAACTGACTAGTCCAGGAGAAGAGTTATAGAGCAACGGACTAGTCCAGGAGAAGAGTTGTAGAGTAACAGACTAGTCCAGGAGAAGAGTTGTAGAGTAACTGACTAGTCCAGGAGAAGAGTTGTAGAGTAACTGACTAGTCCAGGAGAAGAGTTATAGAGCAACTGACTAGTCCAGGAGAAGAGTTGTAGAGCAACAGACTAGTCCAGGAGAAGAGTTATAATGCAACTGACTAGTCCAGGAGAATAGTTATAGAGAAACTGACTAGTCCAGGAGTAGAGTTATAGAGCAACTGAATAGTCCAGGAGAAGAGTTATAATGCAACTGACTAGTCCAGGAGAATAGTTATAGAGAAACTGACTAGTCCAGGAGAAGAGTTGTAGAGCAACTGACTAGTCCAGGAGAAGAGTTGTAGAGCAACTGACTAGTCCAGGAGAAGAGTTATAGAGTAACTGACTAGTCCAGGAGAAGAGTTATAGAGCAACTGACTAGACCAGGAGAAGAGTTATAGAGAAACAGACTAGTCCAGGAGAAGAGTTGTAGAGCAACTGACTAGTCCAGGAGAAGAGTTATAGAGCAACTGACTAGTCCAGGAGAAGAGTTATAGAGTAACTGACTATTCCAGGAGAAGAGTTATAGAGCAACTGACTAGTCCAGGAGAAGAGTTAAAGAGCAACTTACTAATCCAGGAGAAGAGTTATAGAGCAACTGACTAGTCCAGGAGAAGAGTTATAGAGAAACTGACTAGTTCAGGAGAAGAGTTGTAGAGCAACTGACTAGTCCAGGAGAAGAGTTATAGAGCAACTGACTAGTCCAGGAGAATAGTTATAGAGAAACTGACTAGTTCAGGAGAAGAGTTGTAGAGCAACTGACTAGTCCAGGAGAAGAGTTGTAGAGCAACTGACTAGTCCAGGAGAAGAGTTATAGAGTAACTGACTAGTCCAGGAGAAGAGTTATAGAGCAACTGACTAGTCCAGGAGAAGAGTTATAGAGCAACTGACTAGTCCAGGAGAAGAGTTGTAGAGTAACTGACTAGTCCAGGAGAAGAGTTGTAGAGCAACGGACTAGTCCAGGAGAAGAGTTATAGAGCAACTGACTAGTCCAGGAGAAGAGTTATAGAGCAACTGACTAGTCCAGGAGAAGAGTTGTAGAGTAACGGACTAGTCCAGGAGAAGAGTTGTAGAGCAACTGACTAGTCCAGGAGAAGAGTTGTAGAGTAACTGACTAGTCCAGGAGAAGAGTTATAGAGCAACGGACTAGTCCAGGAGAAGAGTTGTAGAGTAACTGACTAGTCCAGGAGAAGAGTTGTAGAGTAACTGACTAGTCCAGGAGAAGAGTTATAGAGCAACGGACTAGTCCAGGAGAAGAGTTGTAGAGTAACTGACTAGTCCAGGAGAAGAGTTATAGAGCAACTGACTAGTCCAGGAGAAGAGTTGTAGAGTAACTGACTAGTCCAGGAGAAGAGTTATAGAGCAACTGACTAGTCCAGGAGAAGAGTTGTAGAGCAACAGACTAGTCCAGGATAAGAGTTATAATGCAACTGACTAGTCCAGGAGAAGAGTTATAGAGAAACTGACTAGTCCAGGAGTAGAGTTATAGAGCAACTGACTAGTCCAGGAGAAGAGTTATAATGCAACTGACTAGTCCAGGAGAAGAGTTATAGAGAAACTGATTAGTCCAGGAGAAGAGTTGTAGAGCAACTGACTAGTCCAGGAGAAGAGTTGTAGAGCAACTGACTAGTCCAGGAGAAGAGTTATAGAGTAACTGACTAGTCCAGGAGAAGAGTTATAGAGCAACTGACTAGACCAGGAGAAGAGTTATAGAGAAACAGACTAGCCCAGGAGAAGAGTTGTAGAGCAACTGACTAGTCCAGGAGAAGAGTTATAGAGCAACCAACTAGTCCAGTATAAGAGTTATAGAGCAACGGTGTAACGATCGTCGTCATATTCCTCCTCCTCGGATGAGGAGGAGCATGGATCAGACCAACACGCAGCGAGGTATGTTGACATAATGATTTATTAGACAAAACGACGAAACACGAAATAACACTTTAGAAATACAAAATAACAAAACGAACTAAACAGACCTAAACTTACGAACTTACATGAAACGAAGACCACACGAACAGGAACAGACAAACCGAAACAGTCCCGTGTGGTAACATGTACTGACACGGAAGACAACCACCCACAACAAACAATGTCAAACAACCTACCTTAATATGACTCTCAATCAGAGGAAACGCCAAACACCTGCCTCTAATTGAGAGCCATACCAGGCAACCTATTAACCCAACATAGAAAACACATAACATAGACTACCCACCCAAAACTCACGCCCTGACCAATTAAACACATGCCAAACCACAGAAAACAGGTCAGGAACGTGACAGAACCCCCCCCCTCAAGGTGCGAACTCCGGGCGCACCCCTACAACTCAAGGGGAGGGTCTGGGTGGGCATCTGTCCGCGGTGGCGGCTCCGGCGGTGGACGAGGACATCACTCCACCACTGTCTTTGTCCCTCTCCTTCGCGTCCTTTGAGTGGCGACCCTCGCCCCCGACCATGGTCCAGGAACCTTCACTAAGGCCCCTCCTACATAGAGGAGACAGCTCAGGACAGAGAGGTAGCTCAGGACAGAGAGGTAGCTCAGGACAGAGAGGTAGCTCAGGACAGAGAGGTAGCTCCGGACAGAGAGGTAGCTCCGGACAGAGAGGTAGCTTAGGACAGAGGGACAACTCTGTACTAATGGCAGCTCCGGACTGAGTGGCAGCTCCGGACTGGGTGGCAGCTCCGGACTGGGTGGCAGCTCCGGACTGGGTGGCAGCTCCGGACGGGGTGGCGGCTCTGGCAGCTCCTGACTGGCTGGCGGCTCTGGCAGCTCCTGACTGGCTGGCGGCTCTGGCAGCTCCTGACTGGCTGGCGGCTCTGGCAGCTTCTGACTGGATGGCGGCTCTGGCAGCTCCTGACTGGCTGGCGGCTCTGGCAGCTCCTGACTGACGGACGGCTCTAGCGGCTCCTGACTGACGGACGGCTCTAATGGCTCGGGACAGACGGGCGGCTCTAATGGCTCGTGGCAGACGGATGGCTCAGAAGGCGCTGGGCAGACGGATGGCTCAGAAGGCGCTGGGCAGACGGATGGCTCAGAAGGCGCTGGGCAGACGGATGGCTCAGAAGGCGCTGGGCAGACGGATGGCTCAGACGGCGCTGGACAGACGGATGGCTCAGACGGTGCTGGGCAGACGAGCAGTGCAGGCGGCGTTGGGCAGACAGCCGACTCTGACCTGCTGAGGCGCACAGTAGGCCTGGTGCGTGGTGCCGAAACTGGAGGCACTGAGCTTGAGACACGCACCACAGGGAGAGTGCGTGGAGGAGGAACAGGGCTCTGGAGACGCACTGGAAGCCTGGTGCGTGGTGTAGGCACTGGTGGTACTGAGCTGGGGCTGGAAGGTGGCGCCGGATATACCGGACCGTGCAGGCGTACTGGCTCCTTTGAGCACTGAGCCTGCCCAACCTTACCTGGTTGCATGCTCCCCGTAGCCCGTCCAGTGCGGGGAGGTGGAATAACCCGCACTGGGCTGTGTTGGCGAACCGGGGACACCATGCGTAAGGCTGGTGCCATGTACACCGGCCCGAGGAGACGTACTGGAGGCCAGATATGTTGAGCCGGCTTCATGGCACTTGGCTCAATGCTCACTCTAGCCCGGCTAGTGCGGGGAGGTGGAATAACCCGCACCGGGCTATGAACACGTACAGGAGACACCATGCGCTCTACTGCGTAACACGGTGTCTGCCCGTACTCTCGCTCTCCACGGTAAGCCCGGGAAGTTGGCGCAGGTCTCCTACCTGACTTCGCCACACTACCCTTTAGCCCCCCCCCCAAGAAATTTTTGGGTTGTACTTGTGGGCTTCCAGCCTTGCTTCCGTGCTGCCTCCTCATATCGTCGCCTCTCTGCTTTAGATGCCTCTAGCTCCGCCTTGGGACGGCGACACTCCTCTGGCTCTGCCCAGGGTCCTTCTCCGTCCAGAATCTCTTCCCATGTCCAATCCTCCTTGACCCACTGCTGCTGTCGTTGCTGTCCGTTAACCCGCTGCTTGATCTGGGTTTGGTGGGTGGTTCTGTAACGATCGTCGTCATATTCCTCCTCCTCGGATGAGGAGGAGCATGGATCAGACCAACACACAGCGAGGTATGTTGACATAATGATTTATTAGACAAAACGACGAAACACGAAATAACACTTTAGAAATACAAAATAACAAAACGAACTAAACAGACCTAAACTTACGAACTTACATGAAACGAAGACCACACGAACAGGAACAGACAAACCGAAACAGTCCCGTGTGGTAACATGTACTGACACGGAAGACAACCACCCACAACAAACAATGTGAAACAACCTACCTTAATATGACTCTCAATCAGAGGAAACGCCAAACACCTGCCTCTAATTGAGAGCCATACCAGGCAACCCATTAACCCAACATAGAAAACACATAACATAGACTACCCACCCAAAACTCACGCCCTGACCAATTAAACACATGCCAAACCACAGAAAACAGGTCAGGAACGTGACAAACGGACTAGTCCAGGAGAAGAGTTATAGAGTAACTGACTATTCCAGGAGAAGAGTTATAGAGCAACTGACTAGTCCAGGAGAAGAGTTATAGAGCAACTTACTAGTCCAGGAGAAGAGTTATAGAGCAACTGACTAGTCCAGGAGAAGAGTTATAGAGCAGCGGACTAGTCCAGGAGAAGAGTTATAGAGCAACTGACTAGTCCAGGAGAAGCGTTATAGAGCAACGGACTAGTCCAGGAGAAGAGTTATAGAGTAACTGACTATTCCAGGAGAAGAGTTATAGAGCAACTGACTAGTCCAGGTGAAGAGTTATAGAGCAACTTACTAGTCCAGGAGAAGAGTTATAGAGCAACTGACTAGTCCAGGAGAAGAGTTATAGAGCAGCGGACTAGTCCAGGAGAAGCGTTATAGAGCAACGGACTAGTCCAGGAGAAGAGTTATAGAGCAACTGACTAGTCCAGGAGAAGAGTTATAGAGCAACTGACTAGTCCAGGAGAAGAGTTGTAGAGCAACGGACTAGTCCAGGAGAAGAGTTATAGAGTAACTGACTAGTCCAGGAGAAGAGTTGTAGAATATCTGACTAGTCCAGGAGAAGAGTTATAGAGCAACTGACTAGTCCAGGAGAAGAGTTATAGAGCAACTAACTAGTCCAGGAGAAGATTTATAGAGCAACTGACTAGTCCAGGAGAAGAGTTGTAGAGTAACGGACTAGTCCAGGAGAAGAGTTGTAGAGCAACTGACTAGTCCAGGAGAAGAGTTGTAGAGTAACTGACTAGTCCAGGAGAAGAGTTATAGAGCAACGGACTAGTCCAGGAGAAGAGTTGTAGAGTAACTGACTAGTCCAGGAGAAGAGTTGTAGAGTAACTGACTAGTCCAGGAGAAGAGTTGTAGAGTAACTGACTAGTCCAGGAGAAGAGTTATAGAGCAACTGACTAGTCCAGGAGAAGAGTTGTAGAGCAACAGACTAGTCCAGGAGAAGAGTTATAATGCAACTGACTAGTCCAGGAGAATAGTTATAGAGAAACTGACTAGTCCAGGAGTAGAGTTATAGAGCAACTGACTAGTCCAGGAGAAGAGTTATAATGCAACTGACTAGTCCAGGAGAATAGTTATAGAGAAACTGACTAGTTCAGGAGAAGAGTTGTAGAGCAACTGACTAGACCAGGAGAAGAGTTATAGAGCAACAGACTAGTCCAGGAGAAGAGTTATAGAGTAACTGACTATTCCAGGAGAAGAGTTATAGAGCAACTGACTAGTCCAGGAGAAGAGTTATAGAGCAACTTACTAGTCCAGGAGAAGAGTTATAGAGCAACTGACTAGTCCAGGAGAAGAGTTATAGAGCAGCGGACTAGTCCAGGAGAAGAGTTATAGAGCAACTGACTAGTCCAGGAGAAGCGTTATAGAGCAACGGACTAGTCCAGGAGAAGAGTTATAGAGCAACTGACTAGTCCAGGAGAAGAGTTATAGAGCAACTGACTAGTCCAGGAGAAGAGTTGTAGAGCAACGGACTAGTCCAGGAGAAGAGTTATAGAGTAACTGACTAGTCCAGGAGAAGAGTTGTAGAATAACTGACTAGTCCAGGAGAAGAGTTATAGAGCAACTGACTAGTCCAGGAGAAGAGTTATAGAGCAACTAACTAGTCCAGGAGAAGATTTATAGAGCAACTGACTAGTCCAGGAGAAGAGTTGTAGAGTAACGGACTAGTCCAGGAGAAGAGTTGTAGAGCAACTGACTAGTCCAGGAGAAGAGTTGTAGAGTAACTGACTAGTCCAGGAGAAGAGTTATAGAGCAACGGACTAGTCCAGGAGAAGAGTTGTAGAGTAACTGACTAGTCCAGGAGAAGAGTTGTAGAGTAACTGACTAGTCCAGGAGAAGAGTTGTAGAGTAACTGACTAGTCCAGGAGAAGAGTTATAGAGCAACTGACTAGTCCAGGAGAAGAGTTGTAGAGCAACAGACTAGTCCAGGAGAAGAGTTATAATGCAACTGACTAGTCCAGGAGAATAGTTATAGAGAAACTGACTAGTCCAGGAGTAGAGTTATAGAGCAACTGACTAGTCCAGGAGAAGAGTTATAATGCAACTGACTAGTCCAGGAGAATAGTTATAGAGAAACTGACTAGTTCAGGAGAAGAGTTGTAGAGCAACTGACTAGTCCAGGAGAAGAGTTGTAGAGCAACTGACTAGTCCAGGAGAAGAGTTATAGAGTAACTGACTAGTCCAGGAGAAGAGTTATAGAGCAACTGACTAGACCAGGAGAAGAGTTATAGAGCAACAGACTAGTCCAGGAGAAGAGTTGTAGAGCAACTGACTAGTCCAGGAGAAGAGTTATAGAGCAACTGACTAGTCCAGGAGAAGAGTTATAGAGCAACGGACTAGTCCAGGAGAAGAGTTATAGAGTAACTGACTAGTCCAGGAGAAGAGTTATAGAGCAACTGACTAGTCCAGGAGAAGAGTTATAGAGCAACTTACTAGTCCAGGAGAAGAGTTATAGAGCAACTGACTAGTCCAGGAGAAGAGTTATAGAGCAGCGGACTAGTCCAGGAGAAGAGTTATAGAGCAACTGACTAGTCCAGGAGAAGAGTTGTAGAGTAACTGACTAGTCCAGGAGAAGAGTTATAGAGCAACTGACTAGTCCAGGAGAAGATTTATAGAGCAACTAACTAGTCCAGGAGAAGAGTTATAGAGCAACTGACTAGTCCAGGAGAAGAGTTATAGAGCAACTGACTAGTCCAGGAGAAGAGTTATAGAGCAACTGACTAGTCCAGGAGAAGAGTTGTAGAGTAAGTGACTAGTCCAGGAGAAGAGTTGTAGAGCAATGGACTAGTCCAGGAGAAGAGTTATAGAGCAACTGACTAGTCCAGGAGAAGAGTTGTAGAGTAACGGACTAGTCCAGGAGAAGAGTTGTAGAGCAACTGACTAGTCCAGGAGAAGAGTTGTAGAGTAACTGACTAGTCCAGGAGAAGAGTTATAGAGCAACGGACTAGTCCAGGAGAAGAGTTGTAGAGTAACTGACTAGTCCAGGAGAAGAGTTGTAGAGTAACTGACTAGTCCAGGAGAAGAGTTGTAGAGTAACTGACTAGTCCAGGAGAAGAGTTATAGAGCAACTGACTAGTCCAGGAGAAGAGTTGTAGAGCAACAGACTAGTCCAGGAGAAGAGTTATAATGCAACTGACTAGTCCAGGAGAATAGTTATAGAGAAACTGACTAGTCCAGGAGTAGAGTTATAGAGCAACTGACTAGTCCAGGAGAAGAGTTATAATGCAACTGACTAGTCCAGGAGAATAGTTATAGAGAAACTGACTAGTTCAGGAGAAGAGTTGTAGAGCAACTGACTAGTCCAGGAGAAGAGTTGTAGAGCAACTGACTAGTCCAGGAGAAGAGTTATAGAGTAACTGACTAGTCCAGGAGAAGAGTTATAGAGCAACTGACTAGACCAGGAGAAGAGTTATAGAGCAACAGACTAGTCCAGGAGAAGAGTTGTAGAGCAACTGACTAGTCCAGGAGAAGAGTTATAGAGCAACTGACTAGTCCAGGAGAAGAGTTATAGAGCAACGGACTAGTCCAGGAGAAGAGTTATAGAGTAACTGACTAGTCCAGGAGAAGAGTTATAGAGCAACTGACTAGTCCAGGAGAAGAGTTATAGAGCAACTTACTAGTCCAGGAGAAGAGTTATAGAGCAACTGACTAGTCCAGGAGAAGAGTTATAGAGCAGCGGACTAGTCCAGGAGAAGAGTTATAGAGCAACTGACTAGTCCAGGAGAAGAGTTATAGAGCAACGGACTAGTCCAGGAGAAGAGTTATAGAGCAACTGACTAGTCCAGGAGAAGAGTTATAGAGCAACTGACTAGTCCAGGAGAAGAGTTGTAGAGCAACGGACTAGTCCAGGAGAAGAGTTATAGAGCAACTGACTAGTCCAGGAGAAGAGTTGTAGAGTAACTGACTAGTCCAGGAGAAGAGTTATAGAGCAACTGACTAGTCCAGGAGAAGATTTATAGAGCAACTAACTAGTCCAGGAGAAGAGTTATAGAGCAACTGACTAGTCCAGGAGAAGAGTTATAGAGCAAACTGACTAGTCCAGGAGAAGAGTATAGAGCAACTGACTAGTCCAGGAGAAGAGTTGTAGAGTAAGTGACTAGTCCAGGAGAAGAGTTGTAGAGCAATGGACTAGTCCAGGAGAAGAGTTATAGAGCAACTGACTAGTCCAGGAGAAGAGTTGTAGAGTAACGGACTAGTCCAGGAGAAGAGTTGTAGAGCAACTGACTAGTCCAGGAGAAGAGTTGTAGAGTAACTGACTAGTCCAGGAGAAGAGTTATAGAGCAACGGACTAGTCCAGGAGAAGAGTTGTAGAGTAACTGACTAGTCCAGGAGAAGAGTTGTAGAGTAACTGACTAGTCCAGGAGAAGAGTTGTAGAGCAACTGACTAGTCCAGGAGAAGAGTTATAGAGCAACGACATAGTCCAGGAGAAGAGTTGTAGAGCAACTCGGAACTATTCCAGGAGAAGAGTTATAGATGCAACTGACTAGTCCAGGAGAAAGTTTGTAGAGTAACTGACTAGTCCAGGAGAAGAGTTATAGAGCAACTGACTAGTCCAGGAGAAGAGTTGTAGAGTAACGACTAGTCCGGAGAAGATTTGTAGAGTAACTGACTAGTCCAGGAGAAGAGTTGTAGAGTACTGACTAGTCCGGAGAAGAGTTATAGAGCAACTAGACTAGTCCAGAGAAGAGTTGTAGAGCAACAGACTAGTCCGGGAGAAGAGTTTATAATGCAACTGACTAGTCCAGGAGAATAGTTATAGAGAAACTGACTAGTCAGAGGAGTAGAGTTATAGAGCAACTGAATAGTCCAGGAGAAGAGTTATAATGCAACGACTAGTCCAGGAGAATAGTTATAGAGAAACTGACTAGTCCAGAGAAGATTTGTAGAGCAACTGACTAGTCCAGGAGAAGAGGTAGAGCAACTGACTAGTCCAAAAGAAGAGTTATAGAGTAACTGACTAGTCCAGGAGAAGAGTTATAGAGCAACTGACTAGACCAGGAGAAGAGTTATAGAGAAACAGACTAGTCCAGGAAAGAGTTGTAGAGCAACTGACTAGTCCAGAGAAGAGTTTAAGAACTGACTAGTCCGGAAAAGTTTGAGGCAACGGACTAGTCCAGGAGAAGAGTTAGAGTAACGACTAGTCCAGGAGAAGAGTTTAGAGCAACGACTAGTCCAGGAGAAGAGTATAGATGCAACTGACTGACTAGTCCAGGAGAAGTTATAGAGAAACTGACTAGTCCAGGAGAGAGATGATAGAGCAACTGAATAGTCCAGGAGAAAGAGTTTATATCAACTGACTATTCCAGAGAATAGTTTATAGAGAACTGACTAGTCCAGGAGAAGAGTTGTAGAGCAACTGACTAGTCCAGGAGAAGAGTTGTAGAGCAACTGACTAGTCCAGGAGAAGAGTTATAGAGTAACTGACTAGTCCAGGAGAAGAGTTATAGAGCAACTGACTAGACCAGGAGAAGAGTTATAGAGAAACAGACTAGTCCAGGAGAAGAGTTATAATGCAACTGACTAGTCCAGGAGAAGAGTTGTAGAGTAACTGACTAGTCCAGGAGAAGAGTTATAGAGCAACGGACTAGTCCAGGAGAAGAGTTGTAGAGTAACAGACTAGTTCAGGAGAAGAGTTGTAGAGTAACTGACTAGTCCAGGAGAAGAGTTGTAGAGTAACTGACTAGTCACAGGAGAAGAGTTATAGAGCAACTGACTAGTCCAGGAGAAGAGTTGTAGAGCAACGACTAGTCCAGAGAAGAGTTATAATGCACACTATAGTCCAAAGGGAGAATAGTTATAGAGAAACTGACTAGTCCAGGAGTAGAGTTATAGAGCAACTGATAGTCCAAGGAGAAGAGTTATAATGCAACTGACTATCAGGAGAATAGTTATAGAGAAACGACTAGTCCAGGAGAAGAGTTGTAGAGCAACTGACTAGTCCAGAGAAGAGTTGTAGAGCAACTGACTAGTCCAGGAGAAGAGTTATAGAGTAACTGACTAGTCCAGGAGAAGAGTTATAGAGTCAACTGACTAGACCAGAGAGAGTTATGAGAAACAGACTAGTCCAGGAGAAGAGTTGTAGAGCAACTGACTAGTCCAGAGAAGAGAGAGTTTAGAGTAACTGACTAGTCCAGGAGAAAGTTATAGAGCAACGGACTAGTCCAGGAGAAGAGTTTAGATAACAGACTGTCATCAGGAGAAGAGTTGTAGAGAACTGACTAGTCCAGGAGAAGAGTTATGAGTAACTGACTAGTCCAGAGAGAGAAAGTTATAGAGCAACGGACTAGTCACAGGGAAGATTGTAGAGTAACAGACTAGTCCAGGAGAAGAGTTGTGAGAAACTGACTAGTCCGGAGAAGAGTTGTAGAGCAACGACTAGTCCAGGAGAAGAGTTATATGCAACTGACTAGTCCAGGAGAAGAGTTATAGAGAAACTGACTAGTCCAGGAGAAGAGTTATAGAGCAACTGATATCCAGGAGAAGAGTTATAATGCAACTGACTAGTCCAGGAGAAAGTTATAGAGAAACTGACTAGTCCAGGAGAAGAGTTGTAGAGCAACTGACTAGTCCAGGAGAAGAGTTGTAGAGCAACTGACTAGTCCAGGAGAAGAGTTATAGAGTAACTGACTAGTCCAGGAGAAGAGTTATAGAGCAACGGACTAGTCCAGGAGAAGAGTTGTAGAGTAACAGACTAGTCCAGGAGAAGAGTTGTAAGTACACTGACTAGTCCAGGAGAAGAGTTGTAGAGTAACTGACTAGCCAGGAGAAGAGTTGTAGAGCAACAGACTAGTCCAGGAGAAGAGTTATAATATGACTAGTCCAAGAGGAGATAGTTATAGAGAAACTGACTAGTCCAGGAGTAGAGTTATGAGCAACTGAAATCCAGGAGAAGAGTTATATGCAACTGGACTATCTCAGGAGAATAGTTATAGAGAAACTGACTAGTCCAGGAAAGAGAGTTGTAGAGCAACTGACTAGTCCAGGAGAAGAGAGTTGTAGAGCAACTGACTAGCCAGGAGAAGAGTTGTAGAGCACTGTAGTCCAGAGAAGAGTTGTAGAGCAACTGACTAGTCCAGGAGAAGAGTTATATGAGAACTGACTAGTCCGGAGAAGAGTTTAAGAGCAACTGACTAGCCAGGAGAAGAGTTATAGAGCAACAGACTAGTCCAGGAGAAAGTTGTAGAGCAACTGACTAGTCCAGGAGAAGAGTTATAGAGCAACTGACTAGTCCAGGAGAAGAGTTATAGAGCAACGGACTAGTCCAGGAGAAGAGTTAGAGAGTAACTGCTATTCCAGGAGAAGAGTTATAGAGCAACTGACTAGTCCAGGAGAGAGTTATAGAGCAACTACTAGTCCGGAGAAGAGTTATAGAGCAACGAGACTATCAGAGGAGAAGAGTTTAAGAGAAACTGACTAGTCAGGAGAAGAGTTGTAGAGCAACTGACTAGTCAGGAGAAGAGTTATAGAGCACTGACTAGTCCAGGAGAAAGTTATAGAAAACTGACTAGTCAGGAGAAGATTGTTATAGAGCAACTGACTAGTCCAGAGAAGAGTTGTAGAGCAACTGACTAGTCCAAGGAGAATAGTTATAGAGAAACTGACTAGTCCAGGGGAAGAGTTATGGAGCAACTGACTAGTCCAGGAGAAGAGTTATAGAGCAACTGACTAGTAGTCCAGGAGAAGAGTTGTAGAGTAACTGACTAGTCCAGGAGAAGAGTTGTAGAGCAACGACTAGTCCGGAGAAGAGTTATAGAGCAACTGACTAGTCCAGGAGAAGAGTTGTAGAGTACTGACTAGTCCAGGAGAAGAGTTGTAGAGCAACGGACTAGTCCAGGAGAAGAGTTGTAGAGCAACTGACTAGTCCAGGAGAAGAGTTGTAGAGTAACTATGACTAGTCCAGGAGAAAGTTATAGAGCAACGGGACTAGTCCAGGAGAAGAGTTGAGAGTAACTGACTAGTCCAGGAGAAGAGTTGTAGAGTAACTGACTATAGCCAGGAGAAGAGTTTGTAGATAACTGACTAGTCCAGGAGAAGAGTTATAGAGCAACTGACTAGTCCAGGAGAAGATTTGTAGAGTAACTGACTAGTCCAGGAGAAGAGTTATGAAGCAACTGACTAGTCCAGAGAAGAGTTGTAGAGCAACAGACTATCCAGGAAAGAGTTATAATGCAACTGACTAGTCCAGGAGAATGTTATAGAGAAACTGACTAGTCCAGGAGAAGTTATAGAGCAACTGACTAGTCCAGGAGAAGAGTTATAGATGCAACTGACTAGTCCAGGAGAAGAGTTATAGAGAAACTGATAGTCCAGGAGAAGAGTTGTAGACAACTGACTATCCAGGAGAAGAGTTGTAGAGCAACTGACTAGTCCAGGAGAAGAGTTATAGAGTAACTGACTAGTCCAGAGAAAGTTTAGAGCACTGACTATACCAGAGAAGAGTTATAGAGAAACTGACTAGTCCAGGAGAAGAGTTGTAGAGCAACTGACTAGTCCAGGGAAAGAGTTGTAGAGCAACAACTAGTCCAAGAGTTTAGAGCAACGACTAGTCAGGAGAGAGTTAGAGAGTAACTGACTATCCAGGAGGAGAAGAGTTATAGAGCAACGACTAGTCCGAGAAGAGTTTATAGAGAAACTAACTAGTCCAGGAAAGAGTTATAGAGCAACGACTGACTAGTCCAGGAGAAGAGTTTAGAGCATCGACTAGTCCAGGAGAAGAGTTATAGAGCAACTGACTAGTCCAGGAGAAGGTTATAGAGCAACGGACTAGTCCAGGGAGAGTTATGAGCAACTGACTAGTCCAGGAGAAGAGTTATAGAGTCAACTACTAGTAGTCCAGGAGAAGAGTTGTAGAGCAACGCTAGTCCAGGAGAAGAGTTTTAGATAGAGTAACTGACTAGTCCAGGAGAAGAGTTATAAGCAACTGACTAGTCCAGGAGAATGTTATAGAGAAACGACTAGTCCAGGAGAAGAGTTATTAGAGCAACTGACTAGTCCAGGAGAAGAGTTGTAGAGCAACTGACTAGTCCAGGAGAAGAGTTTATAGAGTAACGACTATCCAGGAGAAGAGTTATAGAGCAACTGACTAGACCAGGAGAAGAGTTATAGAGAAACAGACTAGTCCAGGAGAAGAGTTGTAGAGCAACTGACTAGTCCAGGAGAAGAGTTATAGAGCAACTGACTAGTCCAGGAGAAGAGTTATAGAGCAACTGACTAGTCCAGGAGAAGAGTTATAGAGCAACTGACTAGTCCAGGAGAAGAGTTATAGAGCAACTGACTAGTCCAGGAGAAGAGTTGTAGAGTAAGTGACTAGCCAGGAGAAGAGTTGTAGAGCAATGACTAGTCCAGGAGAAGTTATAGAGCAAACGGACTAGTCCAGGAGAAGAGTTATAGAGCAACTGACTAGTCCAGGAGAAGAGTTATAAAGAAACTAACTGACTAGTCAGGAGAAGAGTTGTAGAGCAACTGACTAGTCAGGAAGAGTTATGAGCAACTGACTAGTCCAGAGAATATTATAGAGAAACTGATATTCAGGAGAAGATTGTAGAGCAACTGACTAGTCCAGGAGAAGAGTTGTAGAGCAACTGATGTCCGAGAGAGAGTTATAGAGTAACTGACTAGTCCAGGGGAAGAGTTATATATAGAGCAACGACTAGTCCAGGAGAGAGTTTATAGAGCAACTACTGACTAGTCCAGGAGAGAGTGTGTAAGAGTAACTGACTAGTCCAGGAGAAGAGTTATAGAGCAAGTGACTAGTCCAGGAGAAGAGTTGTAGATAACTGACTAGTCCAGGAGAAGAGTTGTAGAGTAACTGACTAGTCCAGGAGAAGTTGTAGAGCAACTGACAGTCCACTAGGAGAAGAGTTATAGAGCAACTGACTAGTCCAGGAGAAGAGTTGTAGAGCACGGACTAGTCCAGAAAGAGTTATAATGCAACTGAACTGACTGTCCAGGAGAAGAGTTGTAGAGTAACTGACTAGTCCAGGAGAAGAGTTATAGAGCAAACGACTAGTCCAGGAGAAGAAGAGTTGTAAGTAACAGACTAGTCCAGGAGAAGAGTTGTAGAGTAAACTGACAGTCCGGAGAAGAGTTGTAGAGTACTGACTAGTCCAGGAGAAGAGTTATAGAGCAACTGACTAGACTAGTCCAGGAGAAGAGTTGTAGAGCAACAGACTAGTCCAGGAGAAGAGTTATAATGCAACTGACTGTCCAGGAGAATAGTTATAGAGAAACTGACTAGTCCAGGAGTAGAGTTTATAGAGCAACTGAATAGTCCAGGAGAAGAGTTATAATGCAACTGACTAGTCCAGGAGAATAGTTATAGAGAAACTGACTAGTCCAGGAGAAGAGTTGTAGAGCAACTGACTATTCCAGGAGAAGAGTTGTAAGAGCAACTGACTAGTCCAAGAAGAGTTATAGAGTAACTGACTAGTCCAGGAGAAGAGTTATAGAGCAACTGACTAGACCAGGAGAAGAGTTATAGAGAAACAGACTAGTCCAGGAGAAGAGTTGTAGAGCAACTGACTAGTCCAGGAGAAGAGTTGTAGAGTAACTGACTAGTCCAGGAGAAGAGTTATAGAGCAACGGACTAGTCCAGGAGAAGAGTTGTAGAGTAACAGACTAGTCCAGGAGAAGAGTTGTAGAGCAACAGACTAGTCCAGGAGAAGAGTTATAATGCAACTGACTAGTCCAGGAGAATAGTTATAGAGAAACTGACTAGTCCAGGAGTAGAGTTATAGAGCAACTGAATAGTCCAGGAGAAGAGTTATAATGACAACTGACTAGTCCAGAGAATAGTTATAGAGAAACTGACTAGTCCAGGAGAGAGTTGTAGAGCAACTGACTAGTCCAGGAGAAGAGTTGTAGAGCAACTGACTAGTCCAGGAGAAGAGTTATAGAGGAACTGACTAGTCCAGGAGAAGAGTTATAGAGCAACTGACTAGACCAGGAGAAGAGTTATAGAGAAACAGACTAGTCCAGGAGAAGAGTTATAATGCAACTGACTAGTCAGGAGAAGAGTTGTAGAGTAACTGACTAGTCCAGAGAAGAGTTGTAGAGCAACTGACTAGTCCAGGAGAAGAGTTGTAGAGTAACTGACTAGTCCGGAAGAGAGAGTTATAGAGCAACGACTAGTCCGGAGAAGAGTTGTAGAGTAACTGACTCCGAGAAGTTTGATAACTAGTAGTTTGTAAG
>NC_052313.1:3501187-3549736 GCF_016432855.1 Salvelinus namaycush | reverse complement strand
ATTCCCCCCCTTTCTTTTTTTTTTTCCTTTTTAATGCCGACAGTAATGGTTGGATAATGACGACAGCATGTTGGGATTAATGACGACAGCAAATGTTGGAGCTGTCGACAGCCACCTTCGGGAACTGAACGACAGCAAAGTCGGGAGTGACGACAGAAAGTCGGGAGCCGACGACAGCACCCCTTGGTTGCCAAACGACAGCAAATGTTGGAACCATTAAGTCCGAATAACTTACTTGACGACAGCAAGTTGGTGAGCTGACGTGCATGCAAACGTCGGGAACTGACGACAGCAACGTTTGGGAGCAGACGACAGCAGTCGGAACTGAGACAGCAACGTTGGTAATGACGACAGCATGTTGGATAAATGACGACAGCAACGTTGGGAAATGACGACAGCAACGTTGGGAGCTGACGACAGCAACGTTGGGAGCCGACGACAGCAATGTTGGATAATGACGACAGCAATGTTGGATAATGACGACAGCAATGTTAGCAATGTTGGATAATGACGACAGCAATGTTGGATAATGACGACAGCAATGTTGGATAATGACGACAGCAATGTTGGATAATGACGACAGCAATGTTGGGAGCTGACGACAGCAACGTCGGGAACTGACGACAGCAACGTCGGGAGCCGACGACAGCAACGTCGGGAGCCGACGACAGCAACGTCGGGGAACCGACGACAGAAACGTTGGGAGCCGACGACAGCAACGTTTGGAGAACTGAACGACAAGCACGTTGAGAACTTCGACCAGCAACGTGGGAGCCGACGACAGCAACGTCGGGAGCTGCCGACAGCAACTCGGGAGCCGACAGCAACCTTGGTTGACCAACGACAGCAATGTTGGGAACCATTAAGCCTAAACTTACTGACGACAGCAACGTTGGGAGCTGACGACAGCAACGTCGGGAACTGACGACAGCAACGTTTGGGAGCAGACGACAGCAACGTTGGATAATGACGACAGCAATGTTGGATAATGACGACAGCAATGTTGGGAGCTGATGACAGCAACGTTGGGAACTGACGACAGCAACGTTGGGAGCTGACGACAGCAACGTTGGGAACTGACTGACAGCAACGTCGGGAACTGACTACAGCAACGTTCGGGAAATGACGACAGCAACGTTGGGAGCCGACGACAGCATGTTGGATAATGACGACAGCAATGTTGGATATGACGACAGCAATGTGGATAATGACGACAGCAATGTTGGATAAGACGACAGCAAGCTTGGATAATGACGACAGCAATGTTGGGAGCTGACGACAGCAGTTGGAACTGAGACAGCAACGTCGGGAACTGACGACAGCAACGTCGGGAACTGACGACAGCAACGTCGGGAACTGACGACAGCAACGTCGGGAGCTGACGACAGCAACGTCGGGAGCTGACGACAGCAATGTTGGATAATGACGACAGCAATGTTGGATAATGACGACAGCAATGTTGGATAATGACGACAGTAATGTTGGATAATGACGACAGCAATGTTGGGTAAATGCGACAGCAATGTTGGAGACTGTCGACAGCAACGTTGGGAACTGACGACAGCAAACGCAGGGCAACCGACGGACAGCAACGTCGGGAGCCGACGACAGCAACGTCGGGAACTGACGACAGCAACGTCGGGAGCTGACGACAGCAACGTCGGGAGCCGACGACAGCAACCTTGGTTTGCAACGACAGCAATGTTGGAACCATTAGCTAAACTTACTCGACAGACAACGTTGGAAGCTGACGACAGCAACGTCGGGACAAACTGACGGACAGCAAAGTTGGTGGAGCAGACGACAGCAACGTTGGGATAATGACACGACAGCAATGTTGGATACGACGACAGCAAGTTGGGAGCTGATGACAGCAACGTTGGGAAACTGATCGACAGCAACGTTGGGACTGACGACAGCAACGTCGGGAACTGACGACAGCAACGTCGGGAAATGACGACAGCAACGTTGGGAGCTGACGACAGCACAATGTTGGATATGACGACAGCAATGTTGGTAATTGACGACAGCAAGTTGGATATGACGACAGCACAATGTTGGATAATGACGACAGCAACGTTGGATAATGACGACAGCAATGTTGGGAGCTGACGACAGCAACGTTGGGAACTGACGACAGCAACGTCGGGAACTGACGACAGCAACGTTCGGGCTGCGACAACGTTGGGACGACAGCAGCACGTCGGGAACTGACGACAGCAACGTTCGGGAACTGACGACAGCAACGTCGGGGAAGCTGACGACGAGCAACGGGGACTGACGACAAGCAATGTTGGATAATGACGACACAGCAATGTTGGATAATGACGACGCAATGTGGATAAGACGAAGAATGTTGGTAATGACGACAGCAATGTTGGATAATGACGACAGCAATGTTGGGAGCTGTCGACACAACTTGGAACTGACGACGCAAGTCGGGAACGACGACGAAGTCGAACTGACGCAGCACGTCGGAACTGAGACAGCAACGTCGGAGCTGACGACAGAACGTCGGAACTGCGACAGCAACGTCGGGAATGAACGCAGCAACGTCGGAACTGACGACAGACGTCGGGAGCTGGACGCATCAGCAACGTCGGTAGCAGCTGACGACAGCACGTCGGTAGGAGCTGACGACAGCAACGTTGGGAGCCGACGACAGCAATGTTGGATAATGACGACAGCAATGTTGGATAATGACGACAGCAATGTTGGATAATGACGACAGTAATGTTGGATAATGACGACAGCAATGTTGGATAATGACGACAGCAATGTTGGGAGCTGTCGACAGCAACGTCGGGAACTGACGACAGCAACGTCGGGAGCTGACGACAGCAACGTCGGGAGCCGACGACAGCAACCTTGGTTGCCAACGACAGCAATGTTGGGAACCATTAAGCCTAAACTACTGACGACAGCAACGTTGGGAGCTGACGACAGCAACGTCGGGAACTGACGACAGCAACGTTTGGGAGCAGACGACAGCAACGTCGGGAACTGACGACAGCAACGTGGGAACTGACGACAGCAACGTCGGGGCTGAGACAGCAACGTCGGGAACTGACGACAGCAACGTCGGGGAACTGACGACAGCAACGTGGGACTGACGACAGCACGTCGGAACTGACGACCAGCAACGTCGGGAACGGACGACAGCAACGTAGGGACAGGCAACGTGAACGACAGAAAAAACACACGTCGGGAACTGACGGGACAGCAACGTCGGGAGCGACGACAGCAACGTCGGGACTGACGACAGCAACGCGGAACTGACGGACAGCAACGTCGGTAACTGACTGCAGCAACGTCTGGGACTGACGGACAGCAACGTCGGATGCTGGGACGCAACGTCGGGAACTGACGACAGCAACGTCGGGAACTGACGACAGCAACGTTGGGATAATGACGACAGCAACGTTTGGAGCTGACGACAGCAAACGTTGGGAACTGACGACAGCAACGTCGGGAGCTGAAGACAGCAACGTGGGAGCCGACGACAGCAATGTTGGATAATGACGACAGCAAGTGGATATGACGGACAGCAATGTTGGATAATGACGACGCACGTTGGACTGACGACAGACTGTTGGATAATGACGACAGCAATGTTGATAATGGACGACAGCAAGTTGGGAGCTGTCGACAGCAACGTCGGAACTGACGACAGCAACTTGGGAGCTGACGACAGCAACGTCGGGAACTGACGACAGAACTCGGGAAAATGACGACAGCAACGTTGGGAGCTGACGACAGCAACGTGGGAACTGACGACAGCAACGTCGGAGCTGACGACAGCAACGTTGGGAGCCGACGACAGCAAGTTGGAGAATGCGACAGCAAGTGGATAATGAGACAGAGCAATGTTGGATAATGACGACGAATGTTGGATATGACGACAGCAATGTTGGAAATGACGACACAATGTCGGGAGCTGTCGACAGCAAGCGGACGACACAGCACTGGGAACTGACGACAGCAACGTCGGGAACTGACGACAGCAACGTCGGGAACTGACGACAGCAACGTTGGGAGCTGACGACAGCAACGTCGGGAACTGACGACAGCAACGTCGGGAGCTGACGACAGCAACGTCGGGAACTGACGACAGCAACGTCGGGAGCTGACGACAGCAACGTCGGGAGCCACCGGACAGCAACGTTGGGAACTGACGACCAGCAACGTTTGGGAGCAGACGGACAGCAACGTCGGAACTGACGACAGCAACGTTGGACTGACGACAGCAACGTCGGGAACTGACGACAGCAACGTCGGGAGCTGCCGACAGCAAAACGTCGGGAGCTGACGACCAGCAACGTTGGGAGCGACGACAGCAATGTCGGATAATGACGACAGCAAGTTGGAAATGACGACAAGCAATGTTGGATAATGGCGACAGTAATGTTGGATAATGACGACAGCATGTTGGGAGTTAATGACGACAGCAATGTTGGGAGTGCGACAGCAACGTCGGGAACTGACGACAGCAACGTCGGGAGCTGACGACAGCAACGTCGGAGGCGAGCAGCAACTTGGTGCCACGACAGCAAGTTGGGAACATTAAGCAAACTTACGACGACAGCAAACGTTGGGAGCTGACGACAGCAACGTCGGGAGGGAACTGACGACAGCAACGTTGGGAGCAGACGACAGCAACGTGGGAACTGACTGACAGCAACGTTGGATAATGACGACAGCAAATGTTGGATAATGACGACAGCAATGTTGGGAGCTGATGAACAGCAACGTTGGGAAAACTGACGACAGCAACGTTGGAATTGAACGACAGCAACGTTGGGAAACTGACGACAGCAACGTCGGGAACTGACGGACAGCAACGTCGGGAAATGAGAAAGCACTCGTGGAGACTGAGACAGACGACAGCAACGTTGGGAGCGAGACAGCAATGTTGGTAATGACGACAGCCAATCGTGGATAATGACGACAGGCAATGTTGGATAATGACGACAGCAATCGTTGGGAGCTGACGACAGCAACGTGGGAACTGACGACAGAAAACGTCGGGAACTGACGACAGCAACGTCGGGAGACTGAAGACAGCAAACGTCGGGAAACTGACGACAGCAACGTCGGGAACTGACGACAGCAACGTCGGGAACTGACGACAGCAACGTCGGGAGCTGACGACAGCAACGTCGGGACGACGACAGCAACGCGGGAGCTGACGACAGCAACGTCGAGCTGACGACAGAGTCGGAACGATGACAGCAACGTCGGGGGGAGCCGACGACAGCAACGTCGGGAGCCGACGACAGCAACGTCGGGAACCGACGACACAGCAAAGTCGGGACCTGACGACAGCAACGTCGGGAGCACGACGAACCAGCAACGTCGGGAGCCGACGACAGGACAACGTCGGGACCGACGACAGCAACCTTGGTGCCACGACAGCAAGTGGGAACCATAAGCTAAATTACTGACGACAGCAACGTTGGGGCTGACGACAGCAACGTCGGGAACTGACGACCGCAAACGTTTGGGAGCGACGACAGCAACGTCGGGAGACTGACGACAGCAACGTTGGATAATGACGACAGCAATGTTGGATATGACGACACAGCAATGTTGGGAGCTGATGACAGCAACGTTGGGAACTGACGACAGCAACGTTGGGACCTGACGACAGAACGTTGGGAACTGACGACAGCAACGGGAACTGACGACAGCAACGTGGAACTGACGACAGCAACGTGGGAACTGACGACCAGCAACGTGGGAGCTGACGACAGCAACGTGGGAACTGACGACAGCAACGGTGGGAACTGACGACAGCAACGTGGGAACGACGACCAGCAACGTCGGGAGCTGACGACAGCAACGTCGGGGACTGAACGACAGCAACGGGGCACTGACAGACAGCACGTTCGGGAACTGACGACAGGCCAACGTTGGATAATGACGACAGAACGTTGGAGCTGACGACAGCAACGTTTGGGAACTGACGGACAGCAACGTCGGGAGCTGACGACAGCAACGTTGGGAAGCCGACGACAGCAATGTTGGATAATGACGACAGCAATGTTGGATAATGACGACAGCAATGTTGGAAATGACGACAGCAACGTTGGAAGACTGACGACAGGACAACGTTGGGAACTGAAGACAGCAACGTCGGGACACATGACGGACAGCAACGTCGGGAACTGACGACAGCAACGTTGGGAACTGACGACAGCACGTTGGGAACTGAGACAGCAACGTTGGGAACTGACGACAGCAACGTTTGGTGCTGACGACGAGACGTGGGAACTGACGACAGCAACGTTGGGAGCCGACGACAGCAACGTTGGGAGCCGACGACAGGCAACGTTGGAACGACGACAGCAACGTTGGGAAAGACGACAGCAACGTTGGGAACTGACGACAGCAACGTTGGGAACTACGGACAGCAACGTGGGAACTGACGACAGACAACGTCTGGGAACTGACGACAGCAACGTTGGAGCTGACGACAGCAACGTTGACTGAGCAGCGTCGGACTGACGACAGCAACGTTGGGAAGACGACGACAGTAATGTTGGATAATGACGACAGCAATGTTGGATAATGACGACAGCAATGTTGGATAATGACGACAGGCAACGTTGGGAGCTGACGACAGCAACGTTGGAACTGAAGACAGCAACGTCGGGAACTGACGACAGCAAGTCGTGGAACTGACGACAGAAACGTTGGGAACTGACGACAGCAACGTTGGGAACTGACGACAGCACGTTGGGAACTGACGACAGCAACGTTTGGGCTGACGACGCAACGTTGGGAACTGACGACAGCAACGTTGGGAGCCGACGACAGCAACGTTGGGAACTGACGACAGCACGTTGGAGCTGACGACAGCAACGTTGGGAACTGACGACAGCAACGTTTGGAGCCGACGGACAGCAACGTTGGGAACTGACGACAGCAACGTCGGGAGCTGACGACAGCAACGTTGGGACAGCCTGACGACAGCAATGTTGGAATGACGACAGCAATGTTGGGATAACTGACGACAGCACATGTTGGATAATGACGACAGCAATGTTGGGAGCCGACGACAGCAACGTTGGGAACTGAAGACAGCAAACGTCGGGAACTGACGACAGCAACGTTGGGAAACTGATGGACAGCAACGTTGGAACTGACGACAGCAAAGTTGGGAGCTGACGACAGCAAGTTGGGGAGCTGACGACAGCAACGTTGGGATGCGACGACAGCAAGTTGGAAATGACAGCAGTGATGACGACAGCAAGTGGATGACGACAGCAACGTTGGATAATGACGACAGCAAGTTGGGAGCGACAACAGCAACGTTGGGAACTGAACGACAGCAACGTCGGGAACTGACGACAGCAACGTTGGGAACTGATGACAGCAACGTTGGGAAACTGACGACAGCAACGTTGGGAGCTGACGACAGCAACGTTGGGAAACTGACGACAGCAACGTTGGGAACTGACGACAGCAACGTTGGTAGTGACGTCAGCAACGTTGGGAACGACGACAGCAACGTTGGGAGCAGGACGACAGCAACGTCGGGAACTGACGACAGCAACGTTGGGAGCTGACGACAGCAACGTCGGGAACTGACGACAGCAACGTTGGGAGCTGACGGCAGCAACGTTGGGAACTGACGACAGCAATGTTGGATAATGACGACGCAATGTTGGATGGATAATGACGACAGCAACGTTGGGAGCTGACGACAGCAAGTGGGAACTGAGACAGCAACGTCGGGAACTGACGACAGCAACGTCGGGAACTGACGACAGCAACGTTGGGAACTGACGACAGCAACGTTGGGAACTGACGACAGCAACGTTGGGTAACTGACGACAGCAACGTTGGTGCTGACGACAGCAACGTTGGGAACTGACGACCAGCAACGTTGGGAAGCCGACGACAGCAACGTTGGGAGCCGACGACAGCAACGTTGGGAACTGACGACAGCAACGTTGGAGCGACGCAGCAACGTTGGAACGAGCAGACGTTGGACGACGACAGCATGGCACTTGAGCAGCAACGTTGGGAACTGACACAGCAACGTTGGAACTGACGACAGCAACGTTGGGAACTGACGACAGCAACGTTGGGAATGACGACAGCAACGTTGGGAACTGACGACAGCACGTCGGAACTGACGACAGCAACGTCGGGAGCTGACGACAGCAACGTTGGGAGCGACCAGCATGTTGGATAATGACGACAGCAATGTCGGATAATGACGACAGCAATGTTGGATAATGACGACAGCAACGTTGGGAGCTGACGACAGCAACGTTGGGAACTGAAGACAGCAACGTCGGGAACTGACGACAGCAACGCGGGGAACTGACGGACAGCAACGTTGGGAAACTGACGACAGCAACGTGGGACTGACGACAGCAACGTGAACTGACGACGCAACGTTTGGGCTGACGACAGCAACGTTGGGAACTGACGACAGCAACGTTGGGAGCCGACGACAGCAACGTTGGGAGCCGAAGACAGCAACGTTGGGAATGACGACAGCAACGTGGGAGCCGACGACAGCAACGTTGGGAACTGACGACAGCAACGTTGGGAGCCGACGACAGCAACGTTGGGAACTGGACGACAGCAACGTTGGGAACTGACGACAGCAACGTTGGAAACTGACGACAGCAACGTTGGGAACTGACGACAGCAACGTTGGGAATGACGACAGCAAGTTGGGAACTGACGACAGCAACGTGGGAACTGACGACAGCAACGTCGGGAGCTGACGACAGCAACGTTGGGAGCCGACGACAGCAATGTTGGATAATGACGACAGCAATGTGGATAATGACGACAGCAATGTGGATAATGACGACAGCAATGTTGGAAATGACGACAGCAATGTTGGGAGCTGACGACAGCAACGTTGGGAACTGAAGACAGCAACGCGGGAATGACGACAGCAACGTCGGGAAGCTGACGGACAGCAACGTGGAGCGACGACAGCAATGTTGGATAATGACGACAGCAAGTTGGATAATGACGACAGCAATGTTGTAATGAGGACAGTAATGTTGGAAATGACGACAGCAATCGTTGGATAATGACGACAGCAATGTGGGGAAGCTGTCGACAGCCAACGTCGGGAAACCGACGGACAGCAACGTCGGGAGCTGACGACAGCAAACGTAGGGAGCCGACGACAAGCAACCTTGGTGCCAACGACAGCCAATGTTGGGAACCATTAAGCCTAAACTTACTGACGACAGCAACGTTGGGAGCTGACGACAGCAACGTCGGGAACTGACGACAGCAACGTTGGGAGCAGACGACAGCAACGTCGGGAACTGACGACAGCAACGTTGGATAATGACGACAGCAATGTTGGATAATGACGACAGCAATGTTGGGAGCTGATGACAGCAACGTTGGGAACTGACGACAGCAACGTTGGGAGCTGACGACAGCAACGTTGGGAACTGACGACAGCAACGTCGGGAACTGACGACAGCAACGTCGGGAAATGACGACAGCAACGTCGGGAAATGACGACAGCAACGTTGGGAGCTGACGACAGCAACGTTGGGAGCCGAGCCAGCAACGCTCGGGAACCGACGACAGCAACGTGGGACCGACGACAGCAAGTCGGGAGCCGACGACCAGCAACGTCGGGAGCCGACGGACAGCAACCTTGGTGCCAACGACAGCAATGTGGGAACCTAAGCTAATACTAGACAGCAACGTTTGGGAGCTGCGACAGCAACGTCGGGAACTGACGACAGCAACGTTTGGGAAGCAGACGACAGCAACTTCGGGAAACTGACGACAGCAACGTGTTGGATAATGACGACAGCAATGTTGGATAATGACGACAGCATGTTGGGAGCTGAGACGCAACGTGGGAATGACGACAGCAACGTTGGGAGCTGACGACAGCAACGTTGGGACTGACGACAGCAACGTCGGGAGCTGACGACAGCAACGTCGGGAACTGACGACAGCAACGTGGGAGGAAAACTGACGACAGCAACGTCGGGAACTGACGACAGCAACGTCGGGAGCTGACGACAGCAACGTCGGGAGCTGACGACAGCAACGTCGGGAACTGACGACAGCAACGTCGGGAACTGACGACAGCAACGTTGGATAATGACGACAGCAACGTTTGGAGCTGACGACAGCAACGTTGGGAACTGACGACAGCAACGTCGGGAGCTGACGACAGCAACGTTGGGAACCGACGACAGCAATGTTGGATATGACGACAGCAATGTTGGATAATGACGACAGCAATGTTGGATAATGACGACAGCAACGTTGGGAGCTGACGACAGCAACGTTGGAACTGAAGACAGCAACGTCGGGAACTGACGACAGCAACGTCGGGAACTGACGACAGCAACGTGGGAACTGACGACAGCAACGTTGGGAACTGACGACAGCAACGTTGGGGAACTGACGACAGCAACGTTTGGGCTGACGACAGCAACGTTGGGAACTGACACGACGCAACGTTGGGAGCCGACGACAGCAACGTTGGGACCTGACGACAGCAACGTTGGGAACGACGACAAGCAACGTTGGGAACTGAGACAGCAACGTGGGAACTGACGACGCAACGTTGGAACTGACGACGCAACGTTGGGAACTGACGACAGCAACGTGGGAGCTGACGACAGCAACTTGGGAACTGACGACAGCAACGTCGGGAGCTGACGACAGCAACGTTGGGAGCCGACGACAGCAATGTTGGATAATGACGACAGCAATGTTGGATAATGACGACAGCAAGTTGGATAATGACGACAGCAACGTTGGGAGCTGACGACAGCAACGTTGGGAACTGAAGACAGCAACGTCGGGAACTGACGACAGCCACGTTCGGGAACATGACGACAGCAACGTTGGGAACTGACGACAGCAACGTTGGGAACGAGACAGCAAGTTGGAAACTGACGACAGCAACGTTTGGTGCTGACGCAGCAAGTTGGGAACTGACGACAGCAAAGTTGGGAGCGACGACAGCAACGTTGGGACTGACGACAGCAACGTTGGGAGACGACGACGCAACGTTGGGAACTGACGACAGCAACGTTGGGAGCCGACGACAGCAACGTTGGGAACTGACGACGCAACGTCGGAGCTGACGACAGCAACGTTGGGACGACGCAGAATGTTAATGACGACAGCAAGTTGGGATAATGACGACAGCAAGTTGGAATGACGACAGCAAGTTGGAATGACGACAAGCAAGTTGGGAGATGACGACAGCAACGTTGGGAACTGAAAGACAGCAACGTCGGGAACTGACGACAGCAACGTTGGGAACTGAGACAGCAACGTTGGGAAACTGACGACAGCAACGTTGGGAGCTGACGACAGCAACGTTCGGGAGCTGACGACAGCAACGTTGGAGCGACGCAGACGGAGACAGCAATGTTGGAAATGACGACAGCAATGTTGGATATGACGCAGCAATGTGGATAATGACGACAGCATGTTGGGCGCTGACAACAGCAACGTTGGGAACTGAAGACAGCAACGTCGGGAACTGACGACAGCAACGTTGGGAACTGCTGGACAGCAACGTGGGAACTGAAGAACAGCAACGTTGGGAGCTGACGACAGCAACGTTGGGGAACTGACGACAGCAACGTTGGAACTGACGACAGCAACGTTGGGAGCTGACGACAGCAACGTTGGGAACTGACGACAGCAACGTTTGGGAGCAGACGACAGCAACGTCGGGAACTGACGACAGCAACGTTGGGAGCTGACGACAGCAACGTCGGGAACTGACGACAGCAACGTCGGGAGCTGACGACAGCAACGTTGGGAGCTGACGACAGCAACGTTGGGAACTGACGACAGCAACGTTGGGAACTGACGACAGCAACGTCGGGAACTGACGACAGCAAGTTGGAAATGCAACAGCAACGTTGGGAGCTGACGACAGCAACGTTGGGAGACTGACGACAGCAACGTCGGGAACTGACGACAGGAACGTCGAGGAGCTGACGACGCAACGTCGGAGCAACGACAGCAACTTGGTGCCAACGACAGCAAGTTGGTAGGCGAAACACAAAGAACGAAAGGAGTTGCAAACTACTGACGACAGCAACGTGGGAACTGGACGACAGCAACGTGGGAACTGACGACAGCAACGTCGGGGGAAGCTGACGACAGCAACGTCGGGAACTGACGACAGCAACGTCGGGAACTGACGACAGCAACGTCGGGGGAACTGACGACAGCAACGTCGGGAGCTGACGACAGCAACGTGGGAACTGACGACAGCAACGCGGGAACTGACGACGCAACGTCGGGATGACGACAGCAACGCGGGAGCTGACGACAGCAACGTCGGGAACTGACGACAGCAACGTCGGGAGCTGACGACAGCAACGTCGGGAGCTGACGACAGCAACGTCGGGAACTGACGACAGCAACGTCGGGAACTGACGACAGCAACGTCGGGAGCCGACGACAGCAACGTCGGGAACCGACGACAGCAACGTCGGGAACCGACGACAGCAACGTCGGGAACCGACGACAGCAACGTCGGGAACCGACGACAGCAACGTCGGGAACTGACGACAGCAACGTTGGGAACTGACGACAGCAACGTTTGGAGCTGACGACAGCAACGTTGGGAACTGACGACAGCAACGTCGGGAGCTGACGACAGCAACGTGGGAGCCGACGACAGCAATGTTGGAAATGACGACAGCAATGTGGATAATGACGACAGCAATGTTGGATAATGCGACAGCAACGTTGGGAGCTGACGACAGCAACGTTGGGAACTGAAAGACAGCAAACGTCGGGAACTGACGACAGCAACGTCGGGAACTGACGACAGCAACGTCGGGAACTGACACGACAGCAACGTTGGAAACTGACGACAGCAACGTTGGGAACTGACGACAGCAACGTTGGGCTGACGACAGCAACGTTGGGAAATGACGACAGCAACGTTGGGAGCCGACGACGCAACGTGGGAGCGACAAAGCAACGTTGGGAAACTGACGACAGCAACGTTGGGAGCCGACGACAGCAACGTTGGGAACTGACGACAGCAACGTTGGGAGCCGACGACAGCAACGTGGGAACTGACGACAGCAACGTTGGGAACTGACGACAGCAACGTTGGAGCGACGACAGCAACAGTTGGGAACCGACGACAGCAACGTTGGGAGCGACGACAGCAACGTGGGAAGACGACAGCACGTTGGGAACGACGACAGCAACGTGGGAACCGACGACAGCAACGTTGGGAACTGACGACAGCAACGTTGGAACTGACGACAGCACGTTGGAACTGACGACAGCAACGTTGGGAATGACGACAGCAAGTCGGGAGCTGACGACAGCAACGTTGGGAGCCGACGACAGCAACGTTGGAAATGACGACAGCAAGTTGGAAATGACGACAGCAATGGTGGACTTGACGACAGCAACGTTGGGAGCTGACGACAGCAACGTTGGGAACTGAAGACAGCAACGTCGGGAACTGACGACAGCAACGTCGGGAACTGACGGACAGCAACGTGGGAACTGACGACAGCAACGTTGGAACTGACGACAGCAACGTGGGAACTGACGACAGCAACGTTGGGCTGACGACAGCAACGTTGGGAACTGACGACAGCAACGTTGGGAGCCGACGACAGCAACGTTGGAGCCGACGACAGCAACGTTGGGAAACTGAAGACAGCAACGTTGGGAGCTGACGACAGCAACGTTGGGAACTGACGACAGCAACGTTGGGAGCGACGACAGCAACGTTGGGAATGACGACAGCAACGTTGGGAACTGACGAGCAACGCGGGAATGACGACAGCAACGTCGGGAACTGACGACAGCAACGTCGGGAATGACGACAGCAACGTGGGCAGCTGCGACAGAACGTTGGGAGCCGACGACAGCAATGTTGGATAATGACGACAGCAATGTCGGATAATGACGACAGCAATGTTGGAATGACGACAGCAATGTTGGATAATGACGACAGCAATGTGGGAAGCTGAGGACAGCAACGTTGGGATGAGAAGACAGCAACGTCGGAACTGACGACAGCAACGTGGGAACTGATGACAGCAACGTGGGAACTGACGACAGCAACGTTGGGATGACGACAGCAACGTTGGGAACTGACGACAGCAACGTTGGGAACTGACGACAGCAACGTTGGGAGCTGACGCAGCAATTCGGGAACTGACGACAGCAACGTTTGGGAGCAGACGACAAGCAACGTCGGGAAACTGACGACAGCAACGTTGGGAGCTGACGACAGCAACGTTGGGAACTGACGACAGCAACGTGGGAGCTGACGACAGCAACGTTGGGAAGCTGACGGCAGCAACGTTGGGAACTGACGACAGCAACGTTGGGAACTGAGACAGCAACGTCGGGAAACTGACGACAGCAACGTTGGATAATGACGACAGCAACGTTGGGAGCTGACGACAGCAACGTTGGGAGACTGACGACAGCAACGTTGGGAATGACGACAGCAACTGGACACGGCGCAACGTTGGGAGCCGACGACAGCAACGTTGGGAGCTGACGACAAGCAACGTTGGAACCGAACGACAGCAACGTTGGATAATGACGACAGCAAACGTTGGGCGATGACGACAGCAACGTTGGGAGCTGACGACAGCAACGTTGGGAGCTGACGACAGCAACGTTGGGAACTGACGACAGCAACGTTGTGGAAGAAGCAGTGAGAGCGACAGCAACGTTGGGAAACTGACGACAGCAACGTTGGAGGACGTGGAGCTGTGACGACAGCACGTGGGAGCTGGAACAGCGCAGACGTTTGTGGAAGAATGGTGGGAACTGACGACAGCACAGCAACGTTTGGTGACTAGACGGACAGCAAACGTTGGAACTGAGACAGCAACGCCTTGGGAGCGACGACAGCAAGTTGGGAGGGACGACAACAACAAAAAACGACAGCAACGTGTGGAATGGGAAGGGGAACTGACGACAGCACCGTTGGGCAGAAAGCTGACGACAGCAACGTTCGGGTATGGGACGCAAACTGACGACAGCAAACGTTGGGTGGGAAGCCGACGACAGCAACGTTGGGGACCAAAAATACGACAGACAGCAACGTGGGAACTGACGACAGCAACGTTGGGAAGCTGACACGACAGCAACGTTGGGAACGGACGACAGCAACGTTGGGAGCCGACGACAGCAACGTTGGGAAACGCGACAGCAACGTTGGAGAAACCGACGACAGCAACGTTGGGCAACCGACGACAGCAAACGTTGGGAAACTGACGACAGCAACGTGGGAACTGACACAGCAACGTTGGGAGAACTGACGACAGGCAACGTTGGAAACTGACGACAGCAACGTCGGAGCTGACGCAAGCAACGTTGGGAGCCGACGACAGCAATGTTGGATAATGACGACAGCAATGTTGGATAATGACGGGACAGCAATGTTGATAATGACGACAGCAATTGGGAGCTGACGACAGCAACGTTGGGAACTGAAGACACGCAACGTCGGGAACTGACGACAGCAAAGTCGGGAACTGACGACAGCAACGTTGGGAACTGACGACAGCAACGTTGGGAAAATGAGACAGCAACGTTGGGAACTGACGACAGCAAACGTTTGGTGCTGACGACAGCAACGTTGGGAACTGACGACAGCAACGTTGGGAGCCGACGACAGCAACGTTGGGAGCCCCCGACGACAGCAACGTTGGGAACTGACGACAGCAACGTTGGGAAGCCGACGGACAGCAACGTTGGGAACTGACGACAGCAACGTTGGGAAGCGACGACAGCAACGTGGGAACTGACGACAGCAACGTTGGGAACTGACGACAGCAACGTTGGACGACAACTTGGACGAGACAGCAACGTTGGGAAACTGACGACAGCAACGTTGGGAACTGACGACCCAGCAACGCGGGAAGCTGACGACAGCAACGTTGGGAGCCGACGACAGCAATGTTGGATAATGACGACAGCAATGTGGACTGACGACAGCAATGTGGACTAGACGACAGCACGTTGGATAATGACGACAGCAATGTTGGGAAGCTGACCGACAGCAACGTTGGAACTGGAGACAGCAACGTGGGAGAACTGACGACAGCAACGTTGGGAACTGATGACAGCAACGTTGGGAACTGACGACAGCAAGTTGGGAGCTGACGACAGCAACGTTGGGAACTGACGACAGCAACGTGGGGAACTGACGACAGCAACGTTGGGGAGATGACCAGCAACGTCGGGAAAACTGACGACAGCAACGTTTGGATACAGACGACAGCAACGTTCGGGAAACTGACGACAGCAACGTTGGGAGCTGACGACAGGCAACTCGGGAAACTGACGACAGCAACGTCGGAGCGACGACAGCAAGGTGGGAGCGACGGCAGCAACGTTGGGAAACGTGACGAAAGGCAACGTTGGGAACTGATGACAGCAACGTGGGAACTGACGACAGCAACGTTGGATAATGACGAACAGCACGTTGGGAGCTGACGACAGCAACGTTGGGAAGCTGACGACAGCAACGTTGGGAAACTGACGACAGCAACGTTGGGAACTGACGAACAGCAAACGTGGGAGCCGACGACAGCAATACGTTGGGAGCAGACGACAGCAACGTTGGGAACCGACAGACAGAAACGTTGGATAATGACGACAGCAACGTTGGGAGCTGACGACAGCAACGTTGGGAGACTGACGAGACAGCAACGTTGATGAGAGATGACGACAGCAAACGTTGGGGATACTGGACGACAAGCAACGTTGGGAGCTGACGACAGCAACGTGGGGCTGACGACGCAGCAACGTTGGAACTGACGACAGCAACGTTGGAGTGACGACGCAAGCTAGGGAGCGGACGACAGCAACGTTGGGAACTGACGACAGCAACTGGGAATGACGACAGCAACGTCGGGAACTGACGACAGCAAACGTTGGATAATGACGACAGCAACGTCGGAGTGACGACAGCAACCTTGAGCTGACAACAGCAACGTGGGAACCGACGACAGCAAGTCGGGAGCTCGACGACAGCAACGTCGGAGAGCCGACGACAGCAACGTCGGTGACGACGCAGCAAAGTCGGGACCGACGACAGCAACGTCGGAACGACGACAGCAAAGTCGGGAGCCGACGACAGCAACGCGGGAACTGACGACAGCAACGTCGGGAACGACGACAGCAACGTCGGGAAACGACGACAGCAACGCGGAGCCTGCGAAAGCAACGTGGGAGCACGACAGCAATTGGATTCAACGGACAGACAAGTTGGGAACCATAGCTAAATTAACTGACGAAGCAACGTGGGGAGCTTGTGACAGCAACGTCGGGAACTGACGACAGCAACGTTTGGGAGCGACGACAGCAACGTGGGAAATGACGACAGCAAGGTTGGATAATGACGACAGCAATGTTGGATAATGACGACAGCAATGTGGGAAGCGTTGAGCAATGGGAACTGACGACAGCAACGTTGGGAAGCTGACGACAGCAACGTTGGAACTGACGACAGAACGTCGGGAAGACGACAGCAACGTCGGGAGCTGACGACAGCAACGTCGGGAGCCAACGACAGCAACCTTGGTTGCCAACGACAGCAATGTTGGGAACCATTAAGCCTAAACTTACTGACGACAGCAACGTCGGGAACTGACGACAGCAACGTCGGGAACTGACGACAGCAACGTCGGGAACTGACGACAGCAACGTCGGGAGCTGACGACAGCAACGTCGGGAACTGACGACAGCAACGTCGGGAACTGACGACAGCAACGTCGGGAACTGACGACAGCAACGTCGGGAGCTGACGACAGCAACGTCGGGAACTGACGACAGCAACGTCGGGAACTGACGACAGCAACGTTGGATAATGACAACAGCAACGTCGGGAGCTGACGACAGCAACGTTGGGAGCCGACGACAGCAATGTTGGATAATGACGACAGCAATGTTGGATAATGACGACAGCAATGTTGGATAATGACGACAGCAACGTTGGGAGCTGACGACAGCAACGTTGGGAACTGACGACAGCAACGTTGGGAACTGACGACAGCAACGTTTGGTGCTGACGACAGCAACGTTGGGAACTGACGACAGCAACGTTGGGAGCCGACGACAGCAACGTTGGGAGCCGACGACAGCAACGTTGGGAACTGACGACAGCAACGTTGGGAGCCGACGACAGCAACGTTGGGAACTGACGACAGCAACGTTGGGAGCCGACGACAGCAACGTTGGGAACTGACGACAGCAACGTTGGGAACTGACGACAGCAACGTTGGGAACTGACGACAGCAACGTTGGGAACTGACGACAGCAACGTCGGGAACTGACGACAGCAACGTCGGGAGCTGACGACAGCAACGTTGGGAGCCGACGACAGCAATGTTGGATAATGACGACAGCAATGTTGGATAATGACGACAGCAATGTTGGATAATGACGACAGCAATGTTGGATAATGACGACAGCAATGTTGGGAGCTGACGACAGCAACGTTGGGAACTGAAGACAGCAACGTCGGGAACTGACGACAGCAACGTTGGGAACTGATGACAGCAACGTTGGGAACTGACGACAGCAACGTTGGGAGCTGACGACAGCAACGTTGGGAACTGACGACAGCAACGTTGGGAACTGACGACAGCAACGTTGGGAGCTGACGTCAGCAACTTCGGGAACTGACGACAGCAACGTTTGGGAGCAGACGACAGCAACGTCGGGAACTGACGACAGCAACGTTGGGAGCTGACGACAGCAACGTCGGGAACTGACGACAGCAACGTCGGGAACTGACGACAGCAACGTCGGGAGCTGACGACAGCAACGTTGGGAGCTGACGGCAGCAACGTTGGGAACTGACGACAGCAACGTTGGGAACTGATGACAGCAACGTCGGGAACTGACGACAGCAACGTTGGAAAATGACAACAGCAACGTTGGGAGCTGACGACAGCAACGTTGGGAGCTGACGACAGCAACGTTGGGAACTGACGACAGCAACGTTGGGAACTGACGACAGCAACGTTGGGAGCCGACGACAGCAACGTTGGGAGCCGACGACAGCAACGTTGGGAACTGACGACAGCAAATTTGGGAACTGACGACAGCAACGTTGGGAACTGACGACAGCAACGTTTGGTGCTGACGACAGCAACGTTGGGAACTGACGACAGCAACGTTGGGAACTGACGACAGCAACCTTGGGAGCTGACGACAGCAACGTTGGGAGCTGACGACAGCAACGTTGGATAATGACGACAGCAACGTTGGGAGCTGACGACAGCAACGTTGGGAGCCGACGACAGCAACGTTGGGAGCTGACGACAGCAATGTTGGGAGCTGACGACAGCAATGTTGGGAGCTGACGACAGCAACGTTGGATAATGACGACAGCAATGTTGGGAGCTGACGACAGCAATGTTGGGAGCTGACGACAGCAACGTTGGGAACTGACGACAGCAACGTTTGGAGCTGACGACAGCAACGTTGGGAGCTGACGGCAGCAACGTTGGGAACTGACGACAGCAACGTTGGGAACTGATGACAGCAACGTCGGGAACTGACGACAGCAACGTTGGATAATGACAACAGCAACGTTGGGAGCTGACGACAGCAACGTTGGGAGCTGACGACAGCAACGTTGGGAACTGACGACAGCAACGTTGGGAACTGACGACAGCAACGTTGGGAGCCGACGACAGCAACGTTGGGAGCCGACGACAGCAACGTTGGGAACTGACGACAGCAACGTTGGGAACTGACGACAGCAACGTTGGGAACTGACGACAGCAACGTTTGGTGCTGACGACAGCAACGTTGGGAACTGACGACAGCAACGTTGGGAACTGACGACAGCAACCTTGGGAGCTGACGACAGCAACGTTGGGAGCTGACGACAGCAACGTTGGATAATGACGACAGCAACGTTGGGAGCTGACGACAGCAACGTTGGGAACTGACGACAGCAACGTTGGGAGCTGACGACAGCAATGTTGGGAGCTGACGACAGCAATGTTGGGAGCTGACGACAGCAACGTTGGGAACTGACGACAGCAACGTTTGGAGCTGACGACAGCAACGTTGGGAGCTGACGGCAGCAACGTTGGGAACTGACGACAGCAACGTTGGGAACTGATGACAGCAACGTCGGGAACTGACGACAGCAACGTTGGATAATGACAACAGCAACGTTGGGAGCTGACGACAGCAACGTTGGGAGCTGACGACAGCAACGTTGGGAACTGACGACAGCAACGTTGGGAACTGACGACAGCAACGTTGGGAACTGACGACAGCAACGTTGGGAACTGACGACAGCAACGTTGGGAACTGACGACAGCAACGTTGGGAACTGACGACAGCAACGTTGGGAACTGACGACAGCAACGTTTGGAGCTGACGACAGCAACGTTGGGAACTGACGACAGCAACGTCGGGAGCTGACGACAGCAACGTTGGGAGCCGACGACAGCAATGTTGGATAATGACGACAGCAATGTTGGATAATGACGACAGCAATGTTGGATAATGACGACAGCAACGTTGGGAGCTGACGACAGCAACGTTGGGAACTGAAGACAGCAACGTCGGGAACTGACGACAGCAACGTCGGGAACTGACGACAGCAACGTTGGGAACTGACGACAGCAACGTTGGGAACTGACGACAGCAACGTTGGGAACTGACGACAGCAACGTTTGGTGCTGACGACAGCAACGTTGGGAACTGACGACAGCAACGTTGGGAGCCGACGACAGCAACCTTGGGAGCTGATGACAGCAACGTTGGGAGCTGACGACAGCAACGTTGGATAATGACGACAGCAACGTTGGGAGCTGACGACAGCAACGTTGGGAACTGACGACAGCAACGTTGGGAGCTGACGACAGCAATGTTGGGAGCTGACGACAGCAACGTTGGGAGCTGACGACAGCAACGTTGGGAACTGACGACAGCAACGTTTGGAGCTGACGACAGCAACGTTGGGAACTGACGACAGCAACGTTGGGAACTGACGACAGCAACGTCGGGAACTGACAACAGCAACGTTGGGAGCCGACGACAGCAACGTCGGGAACTGACGACAGCAACGTTGGGAGCCGACGACAGCAACGTTGGGAGCCGACGACAGCAATGTTGGATAATGACGACAGCAATGTTGGATAATGACGACAGCAATGTTGGATAATGACGACAGCAATGTTGGATAATGACGACAGCAATGTTGGGAGCTGACGACAGCAACGTTGGGAACTGACGACAGCAACGTCGGGAACTGACGACAGCAACGTTGGGAACTGACGACAGCAACGTTGGGAACTGACGACAGCAACGTTGGGAGCTGACGACAGCAACGTTGGGAACTGACGACAGCAACGTTGGGAACTGACGACAGCAACGTTGGGAGCTGACGTCAGCAACGTTGGGAACTGACGACAGCAAAGTTTGGGAGCAGACGACAGCAACGTCGGGAACTGACGACAGCAACGTTGGGAGCTGACGACAGCAACGTCGGGAGCTGACGACAGCAACGTCGGGAGCTGACGACAGCAACGTCGGGAACTGACGACAGCAACGTTGGATAATGACAACAGCAACGTTGGGAGCTGACGACAGCAACGTTGGGAGCTGACGACAGCAACGTTGGGAACTGACGACAGCAACGTTGGGAACTGACGACAGCAACGTTGGGAGCCGACGACAGCAACGTTGGGAGCCGACGACAGCAACGTTGGGAACTGACGACAGCAACGTTGGGAACTGACGACAGCAACGTTGGGAACTGACGACAGCAACGTTTGGTGCTGACGACAGCAACGTTGGGAACTGACGACAGCAACGTTGGGAACTGACGACAGCAACCTTGGGAGCTGACGACAGCAACGTTGGGAGCTGACGACAGCAACGTTGGATAATGACGACAGCAACGTTGGGAGCTGACGACAGCAACGTTGGGAACTGACGACAGCAACGTTGGGAGCTGACGACAGCAACGTTGGGAGCTGACGACAGCAACGTTGGGAGCTGACGACAGCAACGTTGGGAGCTGACGACAGCAACGTTGGGAACTGACGACAGCAACGTTGGGAACTGACGACAACAACGTCGGGAACTGACGACAGCAACGTTGGATAATGACAACAGCAACGTTGGGAGCTGACGACAGCAACGTTGGGAACTGACGACAGCAACGTTGGGAGCTGACGACAGCAACGTCGGGAACTGACGACAGCAACGTTGGATAATGACAACAGCAACGTTGGGAGCTGACGACAGCAAAGTTGGGAGCCGACGACAGCAATGTTGGATAATGACGACAGCAATGTTGGATAATGACGACAGCAATGTTGGATAATGACGACAGCAATGTTGGGAGCTGACGACAGCAACTTTGGGAACTGACGACAGCAACGTCGGGAACTGACGACAGCAACCTTGGGAGCTGACGACAGCAACGTTGGATAATGACGACAGCAATGTTGGATAATGACGACAGCAATGTTGGGAGCTGACGACAGCAACGTTGGGAGCTGACGACAGCAACCTTGGGAGCTGACGACAGCAACGTTGGATAATGACGACAGCAATGTTGGATAATGACGACAGCAACGTCGGGAACTGACGACAGCAACGTTGGATAATGACAACAGCAACGTTGGGAGCTGACGACAGCAACGTTGGGAACTGACGACAGCAACGTTGGGAGCTGACGACAGCAACGTCGGGAACTGACGACAGCAACGTTGGATAATGACAACAGCAACGTTGGGAGCTGACGACAGCAAAGTTGGGAGCCGACGACAGCAATGTTGGATAATGACGACAGCAATGTTGGATAATGACGACAGCAATGTTGGATAATGACGACAGCAATGTTGGGAGCTGACGACAGCAACTTTGGGAACTGACGACAGCAACGTCGGGAACTGACGACAGCAACCTTGGGAGCTGACGACAGCAACGTTGGATAATGACGACAGCAATGTTGGATAATGACGACAGCAATGTTGGGAGCTGACGACAGCAACGTTGGGAGCTGACGACAGCAACCTTGGGAGCTGACGACAGCAACGTTGGATAATGACGACAGCAATGTTGGATAATGACGACAGCAACGTTGGGAACTGACGACAGCAACGTTGGGAACTGACGACAGCAACGTTGGGAACTGACGACAGCAACGTCGGGAACTGACGACAGCAACGTCGGGAGCTGACGACAGCAATGTCGGGAGTCAACGACAGCAACCTTGGTTGCCAACGACAGCAATGTTGGGAACCATTAAGCCTAAACTTTGTGCCAACAATGTAATTACTTCCTCAACACGACGTTTATCATGTCTAAGTCATTTTAAAAAATGAAGATGTTTTTGTTGTCAGATGCACTGGATAACTAGATATAACACATTTTATAAACGTATCTTAACCTGTTTGGCGTGCAAGCCCGACGTCGGTACACTTATGACAACAGCCAGCTCAAAGTGCAGGGCGCGAAATTCAAAATATATATTTTTTAAATATTTAACTTTCACACATTAACAAGTCCAAGACACCAGATGAAAGGTACACATCTTGTGAATCAAGCCAACATGTCCGATTTTTTAAATGTTTTACAGGGAAGACACAATATGTAAATCTATTAGCTAACCACGTTAGCAAAAGACACCACTATTTTTACTCCATCAGTTTTTTACTACATCAGTAGCTATCACAAATTCGACCAAATAAAGATATAAATAGCCACTAAAACAACTTCATCAGATGACAGTCTGATAACATATTTATTGTATAGCATATGTTTTGTTAGAAAAATTTGCATATTTCAGGTATAAATCATAGTTTACATTGCAGCTACAGTCAGAAATTGCACCGAAAGCAGACAGAAAAATTACAGACACCAACGCCAAATAACTAAATACTCATCATAAAACATTTCTGAAAAATACATAGTGTACAGCAATTGAAAGACAGGCATCTTGTGATTCCAGACAATATTTCCGATTTATCAAGTGTTTTACAGCGAAAACACAATATAGTGTTATATTAGCTTAGCAAAATAGCAAACATAACAACAGCATTGATTCAAGGCAAAAATAGCTATAACGTATAAACCACCAAAATATATTAATTGTTTCACTAACCTTCTCAGAATTCTTCAGATGACAGTCCTGTAACATCATATTACACAATGCATATAGAGTTTGTTCGAAAATGTGCATATTTAGCGGCACAAATCGTGCTTAGACAATGAGAATAGTGTCCATAACGTCAAGCAATCTGTCCGGCGCCATCTTGTAAAGGCACCTTTTCTTATCGAATACTATTCATAAACTTGACTAAAAAAATACAGGTTGGACAGCAATTGAAAGACAAATTAGTTCTTAATGCAATCGCTGAATTACATTTTTTAAATTAACCTTACTGCGCAATACAGGCTGCGATAACGCAAGGCTACACTGCAGGAAATGACGTCTTATGCATTTGACATTTTTCAACAGAACAATGAATTATCAGCATAAATAGTTCTTACTTTTAGATGAACTCCCATCAGAATCTTGGGAAATGTGTCCTTTGTCCAAAAGAATCGTTGCTAGGTTGGAGAACGTCGTCTTCAACGTTGCAATTAGCAGTAAACAATAGCCATGTGGGCCAGAGATACCCAACTTCCTAAAACGTCACGAAAATAAATACCCGAAAATCGCAATATACTGACATAAACTGATATAATTCGGTTTAAAATAACAACATTACGATGTCTTTAACACCTATATCGAATAAAAACAGAGCCGGATATATCTAGGAGCTGATACGGGAGCTTCTAAAATGACATGCCAAGACCCTTCCTGCGTCAGAGCGAAGAGTGGAAAGATGGGACACTTCGGTTCCAAGCAATTTATAACCTTTGGGACCTACGTAGAAACTCCATTTCAACTCTCCCTATTCGCTGACACCCAGTGGAAGGCGTATGCAGTGCATCTCAACCAATAGAGGACAGGCAAATTAATACACAGGTCTCAGAACAGCCAGCAAAATTCTGCATTCTGACATACAGATAGGAAAATTGCTCTAAGTCGAGTTCTGTTTCACCCACAGATATAATTCAAACGGTTTTAGAAACTAGAGAGTGTTTTCTATCCAATAGTAATAATAATATGCATATTGTACGAGCAAGAATTGAGTACGAGGCCTTTTTGAAATGGGCACCTTTTATCTGGCTACTCAATACTGCCCCTTGAGCCCAAAGAGGTTAACACTCCAACATTAAACTGTAGCCTACATATTTACTTCCCATTCCTGTGGTACATATGAAAGGTCACTTACAAAACAAATCTACAATGTCAAATTTGCTGAGCAAATGTAAGTCGGACCAGCTCTTCCTCCGCAGACGGACATACAGAGAGACAGGCAGACAGACAGAGAGAGAGAGAAAGGAAGAAAGATATACAGACAGGCAGACAGAGAGACAGGCAGACAGGCAGACAGACGGACATACAGACAAACAGACAGAGAGCAAAACAGACAGAGAGACTGACAGACAGACAGACATGCAGACAGACAGAGAAACAGACATAGAGACAGATAGAGAAACAGACAGACAGACAGGCAGAGAGACACACAGACAGACAGACAGACCAAACAGACAGGGAGACATACAGACAACTCTCTGTTAGGTCTGACCTCCAGGTTCTCTCCTCTACCATCACCCTTGGCCGCCACACACACACCACTTAATAAAGTGTACCTTTTTACAAAAGGAAAAGCTGATGAATTGAATTTTTTTTAGCCCAAGCCTTATGCATAATAGATGATCAGTCTCTCTCTCAGCCCCGGCCCGGCCTCTCAGCCTACCACTTAAATCAGCTGCTCATTAATAATTAAAATTAATCTCATTATTAGGCGTTTTCATTATAGGATCATTTAATTAAATGAAGAGGACCAGGGACCTGGGAGGGAGGGGGAGCGTTGGGACCCGCTGGGGCCCCATGAAGAGGCCTCTTAATGGGCCCAGGACAGGAGAGAAGCCTGGCAATTTACAGCAGACCATACATTATTTAATGCCTTCCTGGCTCTAAGGAAGGACAGATCAATGATAACCTGTCATCAACGTGTTGAAAGCGTTCCTGAGCCCACTGACTGCTTAGCAGAATGGATCAAAAAATCCTAATAGAAACAGAAGTTTTTATTTTAAACGCAACAGCAATGTGTGGACTGTAGCTCTGCTAGGACTGTAGCTCTGTAGCTCTGCTAGGACTGTAGCTCTGTAGCTCTGCTACAACTGTAGCTCTGTAGCTCTGCTACAGCTGTAGCTCTGTAGCTCTGCTACGACTGTAGCTCTGTAGCTCTGCTACGACTGTAGCTCTGTAGCTCTGCTACGACTGTAGCTCTGTAGCTCTGGTACGACTGTAGCTCTGTAGCTCTGCTACGACTGTAGCTCTGTAGCTCTGCTACGACTGTAGCTCTGTAGCTCTGCTAAGACTGTAGCTCTGTAGCTCTGCTACGACTGTAGCTCTGTAGCTCTGCTACGACTGTAGCTCTGTAGCTCTGCTACGACTGTAGCTCTGTAGCTCTGCTACGACTGTAGCTCTGTAGCTCTGCTACGACTGGTTGAACTGTAGCTTGGTTTTATTTTAGTGCTTTGAAATGAAACACTGGGTAGGTATGTACTGTAGGTAGGTACTGTAGGTAGGTCCCGTGTGGCTCAGTTGGTAGAGCATGGCGCTTGCAACGCCAGGGTTGTGGGTTCGATTCCCACGGGGGGCCAGTACAAAAAAGTATGAATGTATGTACTTGTAAGTCGCTCTGGATAAGAGCGTCTGCTAAATGACTTAAATGTAAATGTAAATGTAGGTAGGTAGGTACTGTAGGTAGGTACTGTAGGTAGATACTGTAGGTAGGTAGGTACTGTTGGTATGTACTGTAGGTAGGGAGGTACTGCTGGTATGTACTGTAGGTAGGTAGGTACTGTTGGTATGTACTGTAGGGAGGTACTGTTGGTATGTACTGTAGGTAGATACTGTAGGGAGGTACTGTTGGTATGTACTGTTGGTAGGTACTGTTGGTAGGTACTGTTGGTAGGTACTGTTGGTAGGTACTGTAGGGAGGTACTGTTGGTATGTACTGTAGGTAGATACTGTAGGGAGGTACTGTTGGTATGTACTGTTGGTAGGTACTGTTGGTAGGTACTGTTGGTATGTACTGTAGGTAGGTATGTACTGTAGGTAGGTATGTACTGTAGGTAGGTAGGTACTGTAGGTAGGTAGATACTGTAGGTAGGTAGATACTGTAGGTAGGGAGGTACTGTTGGTATGTACTGTAGGTAGGTAGGTACTGTAGGTAGGTACTGTAGGTAGGTACTGTTGGTAGGTACTGTTGGTAGGTACTGTTGGTAGGTACTGTTGGTAGGTACTGTTGGTAGGTAGGTAGGTAGGTAGGTAGGTAGGTAGGTAGGTAGGTAGGTAGGTAGGTAGGTAGGTAGGTAGGTAGGTAGGTAGGTAGGTAGGTAGGTAGATACTGTAGGTAGGCAGGAACTGTAGGTACTGTTGGTATGTACTGTAGGTAGATAGGTAGTGTAGGTAGGTATGTACTGTAGGTAGGTAGGTAGGTAGGCAGGCAGGCAGGCAGGCAGGTAGGTAGGCAGGCGGGTAGGTAGGTAGGTAGGCAGGCAGGCAGGCAGGCAGGCAGGTAGGTAGGCAGACAGGCAGGCAGACAGACAGGCAGACAGACAGGCAGGCAGGCAGGCAGACAGGTAGGTAGGCAGGTAGGCAGGCAGGCAGGCAGGTAGGTAGGTAGGTAGGTAGGTAGGTAGGTAGGCAGGCAGGCAGGTAGGTAGGTAGGTAGGTAGGTAGGTAGGTAGGCAGGTAGGTAGGTAGATTGCTAAACGTCTTAACTGCATGTAATAATTTCTATCATCGTTTTGTGTCCCTAACATTCTGATTCATGTGACTGATTTCGTGGGTGAGATTGCTACATGTGTATCCATCTAGAACATTCACTGCCTTAATTAAGATTGCGCCACCACCACATTTTGAAATCCCGGCAACTTTCGCGTAAAAGTTTTGACTGTCCAAAAACAGTTAATTAAAAAGCATTCCTTTTTGCATGTTTTTTTACAATAAATTACATTTTTTTATCATTTTTATATTTCAATAAGTTTGATATTTCAATAAATTAATATGTAATTTCCTTCACATTAATAACCCTGTTTGAAATTAAATAAGCTGTTAAACCCTCTCACATTTTATTCATAACACTTTATATGCATGGATGAGGTTTGAATTCATAAGGGGAAATCCTTTAAACAAACATTCCCATCTTGTGAAAACAACTTTGCTAATTTGTTCAGCCTGGGTAATAAGCTGGGGAAGGCACACGATGAAAGAAAGCATTCTGGTTTTAAAATGAATCAAAATTGATTGCGTCCCAATAAAAAGGGAATTGGCAGAGTGTTAACTGAATCTGCCATAAACGTCTGTAGCCGTCCCCGGTCGCTGTATTGTGTGTTAATGTAATAGAGAACACTTAGCTATAAACCCCTCTCTCTTCTCTCTGATGAGCTCACAGAGGATTTCCAAGATGGCCTGCTGATGAAATTGTAAAAATGAGATTAGAGCGAGATGCTAATGACTCTTAAAAACAAAGGAAAATCTCCAAATACAATTAGCCTTCGCCTCTTCTTTCTCTAAACACATCATATGTAAATTACTGTCATTGGAAGAAATATGTCTGCCTGGAAGGGTGTGAGGTTCATTAGATATCTCAGGAACTCCTGCGGGACACAAGGTTTGTTTTTATTCCGGTAGAAATAAATTGAAATTCAGAAAATGTATTTATGTTAGAAAAGGATAGAAAAGGTGAAGGTATTGTTCTCTGCTGGTATTTCAATGTGCTGAAGTTCCATCTCTTTACAGGTCACTGTGAGAGAAACAATCTCAATGGAAAACATTGTACATTATTTCCTTTGTGACATCATCTTCTCGGTGCCAATATTTCACATGGATACATTGCATATCAAATCAAATCAAATCAAATGTATTTATATAGCCCTTCGTACATCAGCTGATATCTCAAAGTGCTGTACAGAAACCCAGCCTAAAACCCCAAACAGCAAGCAATGCAGGTGTAGAAGCACGGATAGATTCATGGATACTTTCCCCAAATTTTATTACGTTATAGCCTTTATTCTAAAATGTATTAAATTAAATATATTTCCTCATCAATCTATACACAATACCCCATAATGACAAAGGAAAACAGGTTTTTAGATTTATTTTGCCAAACAATATACCTTATTTACAAAAGTATTCAGACCATTGTGGTATGGGGTTCAAAATTGAGCTCAGTTGCATCATGTTTCTATTTATCATCCTTGATGTCACGTTCGTCGTAAAGATCGGACCAAGGTGCAGCGTGGTATGCGTACATTCTTCTTTAATAAAGAAAGAACACTGAACAAACTAACAAAACAACAAAACGAACGAAACGTGAAGCTATATGAAATAGTGCAGACAGGCAACTAAACATAGAATAACAACCCACAAACACCAAAGGGAAAATGGCTACCTAAATATGATCCCCAATCAGAGACAACGATAAACAGCTGCCTCTGATTGGGAACCATATCAGGCCACCATAGACATACAAATCACCTAGACCTATAAAAACCCTAGACAATACAAAAACGAACGTACCCACACTAGTCACACCCTGACCTAACCAAAATATAAAGAAAACAGAGATATCTCAGGTCAGGGCGTGACACTTGAGATGTTTCTACAACTTGATTGGAGTCCACCTGTGGTAAATTCAATTGATTGGACATGATTTGGAAAGGCACACACCTGTCTATATAAGGTCCCACAGTTGACAGTGCGTGTCAGTGCAAAAACCAAGCCACAAGGTCAAAGGAATTGTCCGGGGAAGGGTACATTTCTGCAGCATTGAAGGTCCCCAAGAACACAGTGGCCTCCATTATTCTTAAATGGAAGAAGTTTGGAACCACCAACACTCTTTCTAGAGCTGGCCGCCCGGCCAAACTGAGTAATCTGGGGAGAAGGGCCTTGGTCAAGGAGGTGACCAAGAACCGGATGGTCACAGAGCTCCAGAAATCCTCTGTGGAGATGGGAAAACCTTCCAGAAGGACAACCATCTCTGCAGCACTCGACCAATCAGGCCTTTATACTAGTGGCTGACGGAAGCCACTCCTCAGTAAAAGGCACATGACAGCCCGCTTGGAGTTTGCCAAAAGGCACTTAAAGGACTCTCAGACCATGAGAAACAAGATTAGCTGGTCTGATGAAGCCAAGATTGAACTCTTTGGCTTGAAGTGTCACGTCTGGAGGAAACCTGGCACCATCCCTATGGTGAAGCATGGTGGTGGCAGTGTCACGTCTGGAGGAAACCTGGCACCATCCCTATGGTGAAGCATGGTGGTGGCAGTGTCACGTCTGGAGGAAACCTGGCACCATCACTACGGTGAAGTATGGCGTTGGTAGCGTCATACAATGTGGATGTTTTTCAGCGGTAGGGACTGGGAGATGAATCAGGATCAAGGGAAAGATAAACGGAGCAAAGTACAGTGTGATCCTTGGTGACAAGATGCTCCAGAGCACTCAGGACCTCTGAATAGGGCGAAGTTTCACCTTCCAGCAGGACAACAACCTTAAGCAAACAGCCAAGACATCGCAGGAGTGGCTTCGGGACTGAATGTTCTTTTTATTTTAGTTTTTTTATTACAAATTTATTTAACCAGGTAGACCAGTTGAGAACAAGTTCTCATTTACAACTGTGACCTGGCCAAGATGAAGCAAAGCAGTGCGACACAAACAACACAGAGTTACACATGGAATAAACAAAAGTGCAGTCAATAACACAATAGAAAAGTCTATATACAGTGTGTGCTAATTAAGTAAGATTAAGGAGGTAAGGCAATAAATAGGCCGTAGTGGCAAAATAATTACAATTTAGCAATTAAACACTGGAGTGATAGATGTGCAGAAGATGAATGTGCAAGTAGAGATACTGGGGTGCAAAGGAGCAAAACAATAAAATAACAATATGGGGATGAGGTAGCTGGGTGAGCTATTTACAGATGGGCTATGTACAGGTGCAATGATCTGTAAGCTGCTCTGACAGCTGATGCTTAAAGTTAGTCAGGGAGATATGAGTCTCCAGCTTCAGTGATTTTTGCAATTAGTTCCAGTCATTGGCAGCAGAGAACTGGAAGGAAAGACGGCCGAAGGAAGAATTGGCTTTGGGGGTGACCAGTGAAATATACCTGCTGGAGCGCGTGCTACGGGTGGGTGCTGCTATGGTGACCAGTGAGCTGAGATAAGGCGGGGCTTTACCTAGCTAAGACTTATAGATGACCTGGAGCCAATGGGTTTGGCGACGAATATGAAATGAGGGACAGCCAACGAGAGCATACAGGTCGCAGTGGTGGGTAGTATATGGGGCTTTGGTGACAAAACGGATGGCACTGTGATGGACTGCATCCAATTTGCTGAGTAGAGTGTTGGAGGCTATTTTGTAAATGACATCGCCGAAGTCGGGGATCGGTAGGATGGTCAGTTTTACAGGGGTATGTTTGGCAGCATGAGTGAAGGATGCTTTGTTGCGAAATAGGATGCCAATTCTAGATTTAATTTTGGATTGGAGATGCTTAATGTGAGTCTGGAAGGAGAGTTTACAGTCTAACCAGACACCTAGGTATTTGTAGTTGTCCACATATTCTAAGTCAGAACCGTCCAGAGTAGTGATTTTATACGGGTGGGCAGGTGCGGGCAGCGATCAGTTGAAGAGCATGCATTTAGTTTTACTTGCATTTACGTGCAGTTGGAGGCCACGGAAGGAAAGTTGTATGGCATTGACGCTCGTCTGGAGGTTTGTTAATGCAGTGTCCAAAGAAGGGCCAGAAGTATACAGAATGATGTCGTGTGCGTAGAGGTGGATCAGAGAATCACCAGCAGCAAGAGCGACATCATTGATGTATACAGAAAATAGAGTCGACCCGGGAATTGAACCCTGTGGCACCCCCATAGAGACTCCAAGGTATTTTCTTTTTTCTGTTTGTTAACTTGGCTTTCGAAGACCTTGAAAAGGCAGGGTCAGAGGCCGGACTTGAACCCTTTCGAACATCTCTGGAGAGACCTGAAAATAGCTGTGCAGCAACGCTCCCCATCCAACCTGACATAGCTTGGGCGAATCTGCAAAGAAGAATGAGAGAAACTGCCCAAATACAGTTGTGCCACGCTTGTAGCGTCATACCAAAGCAGACTCAAGGCTGTAATCGCTGACAAAGGGGCTTTAACAAAGTACTGAGTAAAGGGTCTGAATACTTATGTAAATGTGATATTTCTAAAAAACTGTTTTTGCTTCGTCATTATGGGGTATTGTGTGTAGATTGATGAGGATTTTTTTTTTAAACAATTTTAGAATAAGCCTGTAACGTAACAAAATGTGGAAAAGTAAAGGGGTCTGAATACTTTCCGAAGGCACTGTACATTTGTTTCTTCAACAGTTATTCTACGATTGGATTGATCACTTAATTAATTAGCTCTTTTTCCATTTCGTAGGGCCAGAACATCAAAAATACTCTTACGGTTCATATACAGACATTTTCTGTCTTCTACTTGAATTGTAACCCTGAAGGCCTTGGAGATATAGCTAGAAGCCATGTTCCCTGTTCTGTCTCAGTCTATTCTCTGACTCTTCACCTCTTGGTTCAAAACACATCGGGAGTTATCAGCCTTCTCTCTGCCAGTGTGTTTACACAATCCCAGACCTCAAATGATTTGCCCAGCCAGAAAATAAGAAAACTCTCCACTAAGCCTCTCAATACCCATTCAGAACTAAACAGCCCTTCCCTCCTGTAGCTGTTTGTATAGGACAATTCAAACACACACACACACACACACACACACACACACACACACACACACACACACACACACACAACAACAACTTCACAGCAATTACGCAGCAATTAAAACAGGATAAAGTAATGTTTGCTGTGCCGCTGTTTCCTAACACAAACATAGGAGATGCCAGTTGCCTAGCAGCTCTGTGTTTTCCAACCAGTCAGGTAATCCATTTATCTGGGTATTGTTCTCGCCTCATCCCCGTTTAACCCACATGGATTTGCTGTTAGATTGTCGGAGCTTCGGGCAAAACCTCCTCACTATATGCAGTGGCTTGGGAGAGCTGGGTGGCTGGGTGCCCCCCATGAAGACATAGTAGGGGGTTTAGTTTGGGGCGATGGGTGGGTGGCTTCCATTGTGATTATGTGATTTACTGGTTTGACCAAAGAAAGTGACAGCTAAACTTTCCAATAGCTTGCCTCTTACATTCTTCTACCCCCTAGAAATACAAGTGTTTTTCTGACTAGTTATACAGTATATCTATAAATTATTGACTATCTGTATCAATCCCACAAAAATGATTTACCAAATTCAAAAAGCAAAACAGTTTGCCTGATGTATAATGAAACAGTCACGGTGCTTTGACACACAGTCTGATTGTCAGATTGTAAAAATACCAGAGTATATTTGACCTCGCAAATACCCATATGTCTGTTAGTCCTGTGTGAGTGTTGTGAGGGAGAGCTGGTGTTTAATGATGGTGAGTGTTGGGAGGGACAGCTGGTGTTTAATCATGGTTAGTGTTGGGAGGGAGAGCTGGAGTTTAATCATGGTGAGTGGTGGGAGGGAGAGCTGGTGTTTAATCATGGTGAGTGTTAGGAGGGAGAGCTGGTGTTTAATCACGGTGAGTGTTGGGAGGGAGAGCTGGTGTTTAATCATGGTGAGTGTTGGGAGGGGGAGATGGTGTTTAATCATGGTGAGTGTTGGGAGGGAGAGCTGGTGTTTAATGATGGTGAGTGTTGGGAGGGAGAGCTGGTGTTTAATCATGGTGAGCGTTGGGACGGACAGCTGGTGTTTAATCATGGTGAGTGTTGGGACGGACTGCTGGTGTTTAATGATGGTGAGCGTTGGGACGGACAGCTGGTGTTTAATGATGGTGAGCGTTGGGACGGACAGCTAATGTTTAATGATGGTGAGTGTTGGGACGGACAGCTGGTGTTTAATGATGGTGAGTGTTGGGAGGGAGAGCTGGTGTTTAATCATGGTGAGTGTTGGGAGGGGGAGCTGGTGTTTAATGATGGCGAGTGTTGGAAGGGACAGCTGGTGTTTAATGATGGTGAGTGTTGGGAGGGAGAGCTGGTGTTTAATGATGGTGAGTGTTGGGAGGGAGAGATGGTGTTTAATGATGGCGAGTGTTGGGAGGGAGAGCTGGTGTTTAATCATGGTGAGTGTTGGGAGGAAGAGCTGGTGTTTAATCATGGTGAGTGTTGGGAGGGAGAGCTGGTGTTTAATCATGGTGAGTGTTGGGAGGGAGAGCTGGTGTTTATTCTGCTGTCCCCATAGGAGAACCCTTTTTGGTTCTGTGCAGAATCATTTTTGGTTCCAGGTAGAACACTCTGAGATCCATGTAGAACCCTCTGTAAAAAGGGTTCTGCATGGAACCCGGAAAGGATTTTTCTAAGTGTTATCCTATGGGCACAGCCGAAGAACCCTTTTAGTTTCAAGAAAGGACCTAGACAAATTATCATGCCCAACCTCTGAAACTGTTTGTCAATTAGTATAGTGATATAGATGAACTTCCTGTTAAAGCTTATTGAAAACAAAATGTAATAAAAACACTACTACCAATAGGTTACACTACTACCAATAGGTTACACCACTACCAATAGGTTACACTACTACCAATAGGTTACCCCACTACCAATAGGTTACACTACTACCAATAGGTTACACTACTACCAATAGGTTACCCCACTACCAATAGGTTACCCCACTACCAATAGGTTACACTACTACCAATAGGTTACACTACTACCAATAGGTTACACTACTACCAATAGGTTACACTACTACCAATAGGTTACACTACTACCAATAGGTTACACTACTACCAATAGGTTACCCCACTACCAATAGGTTACACTACTACCAATAGGTTACAATACTACCAATAGGTTACAATACTACCAATAGGTTACACTACTACCAATAGGTTACAATACTACCAATAGGTTACACTACTACCAATAGGTTACAATACTACCAATAGGTTACACTACTACCAATAGGTTACACTACTACCAATATGTCTCACTACTACCAATAGGTTACAATACTACCAATAGGTCTCACTACTACCAATAGGTTACAATACTACCAATAGATTTCAACCACTACCAATAGGTTACAATCACTGCCAATAGGTTACACTACTACCAATAGGTTACACTACTACCAATAGGTTACACTACTACCAATAGGTTACACTACTACCAATAGGTTACACTACTACCAATAGGTTACACTACTACCAATAGGTTACAATACTACCAATAGGTTACACTACTACCAATAGGTTACAATACTACCAATAGGTTACACTACTACCAATAGGTTACAATACTACCAATAGGTTACACTACTACCAATAGGTTACACTACTACCAATATGTCTCACTACTACCAATAGGTTACAATACTACCAATAGGTCTCACTACTACCAATAGGTTACAATACTACCAATAGATTTCAACCACTACCAATAGGTTACAATCACTGCCAATAGGTTACACTACTACCAATAGGTTACACTACTACCAATAGGTTACACTACTACCAATAGGTTACCCCACTACCAATAGGTTACAATACTACCAATAGGTTACACTACTACCAATAGGTTACACTACTACCAATAGGTTACACTACTACCAATAGGTTACACTACTACCAATAGGTTACCCCACTACCAATAGGTTACACTACTACCAATAGGTTACAATACTACCAATAGGTTACACTACTACCAATAGGTTACACTACTACCAATAGGTTACACTACTACCAATAGGTTACACTACTACCAATAGGTCTCACTACTACCAATAGGTTACACTAGTACCAATAGGTTACACTACTACCAATAGGTTACACTACTACCAATAGGTTACCCCACTACCAATAGGTTACACTACTACAAATAGGTTACACTACTACCAATAGGTTACACTACTACCAATAGGTTACACTACTACCAATAGGTTACACTACTACCAATAGGTTACAATACTACCAATAGGTTACACTACTACCAATAGGTTACCCCACTACCAATAGGTTACACTACTACCAATAGGTTACACTACTACCAATAGGTCTCACTACTACCAATAGGATACAATACTACCAATAGGTTACACTACTACCAATAGGTTACACTACTACCAATAGGTTACACTTCTACCAATAGGTTACACTTCTACCAATAGGTTACAATACTACCAATAGGTCTCACTACTACCAATATGTTACACTACTACCAATAGGTTACACTACTACCAATAGGTTACACTACTACCAATAGGTCTCACTACTACCAATAGGATACAATACTACCAATAGGTTACACTACTACCAATAGGTTACACTTCTACCAATAGGTTGCAATACTACCAATAGGTCTCACTACTACCAATAGGTTACACTACTACCAATAGGTTACACTACTACCAATAGGTTACAATACTACCAATAGGTTACCCTACTACCAATAGGTTACACTACTACCAATAGGTTACACTACTACAAATAGGTTACACTACTACAAATAGGTTACACTACTACCAATAGGTTATACTACTACCAATAGGTTACACTACTACCAATAGGTTACACTACTACCAATAGGTTACACTACTACCAATAGGTTACACTACTACCAATAGGTCACACTACTATCAATAGGTTACACTACTACCAATAGGTTACACTACTACAAATAGGTTACACTACTACCAATAGGTTACACTACTACAAATAGGTTACACTACTACCAATAGGTCTCACTACTACCAATAGGTTACACTACTACCAATAGGTTACCCCACTACCAATAGGTTTCAATACTACCAATAGGTCTCACTACTACCAATAGGTTACACTACTACCAATAGGTTACACTACTACCAACAGGTTTCAACCACTACCAATAGGTTACACTACTAACAATAGGTTACACTACTACCAATAGGTTACACTACTACCAATAGGTTACACTACTACCAATAGGTTACACTACTACCAATAGGTTACAATACTACCAATAGGTTACACTACTACCAATATGTTACACTACTACCAATAGGTTACACTACTACCAATAGGTTACACTACTACCAATAGGTTACACTACTACCAATAGGTTACACTACTACCAATAGGTTACACTACTACCAATAGGTTACACTACTACCAATAGGTTACCCCACTACCAATAGGTTACACTACTACCAATAGGTTACAATACTACCAATAGGTTACACTACTACCAATAGGTTACACTACTACCAATAGGTTACACTACTACCAATAGGTTACACTACTACCAATAGGTCTCACTACTACCAATAGGTTACACTAGTACCAATAGGTTACACTACTACCAATAGGTTACACTACTACCAATAGGTTACCCCACTACCAATAGGTTACACTACTACAAATAGGTTACACTACTACCAATAGGTTACACTACTACCAATAGGTTACACTACTACCAATAGGTTACACTACTACCAATAGGTTACACTACTACCAATAGGTTACACTACTACCAATAGGTTACACTACTACCAATAGGTCTCACTACTACCAATAGGATACAATACTACCAATAGGTTACACTACTACCAATAGGTTACCCCACTACCAATAGGTTACACTACTACCAATAGGTTACACTACTACCAATAGGTCTCACTACTACCAATAGGATACAATACTACCAATAGGTTACACTACTACCAATAGGTTACACTACTACCAATAGGTTACACTTCTACCAATAGGTTACACTACTACCAATAGGTTACAATACTACCAATAGGTCTCACTACTACCAATATGTTACACTACTACCAATAGGTTACACTACTACCAATAGGTTACACTACTACCAATAGGTCTCACTACTACCAATAGGATACAATACTACCAATAGGTTACACTACTACCAATAGGTTACACTTCTACCAATAGGTTGCAATACTACCAATAGGTCTCACTACTACCAATAGGTTACACTACTACCAATAGGTTACACTACTACCAATAGGTTACACTACTACCAATAGGTTACAATACTACCAATAGGTTACCCTACTACCAATAGGTTACACTACTACCAATAGGTTACACTACTACAAATAGGTTACACTACTACAAATAGGTTACACTACTACCAATAGGTTATACTACTACCAATAGGTTACACTACTACCAATAGGTTACACTACTACCAATAGGTTACACTACTACCAATAGGTTACACTACTACCAATAGGTCACACTACTATCAATAGGTTACACTACTACCAATAGGTTACACTACTACAAATAGGTTACACTACTACCAATAGGTTACACTACTACAAATAGGTTACACTACTACCAATAGGTCTCACTACTACCAATAGGTTACACTACTACCAATAGGTTACCCCTCTACCAATAGGTTTCAATACTACCAATAGGTCTCACTACTACCAATAGGTTACACTACTACCAATAGGTTACACTACTACCAACAGGTTTCAACCACTACCAATAGGTTACACTACTAACAATAGGTTACACTACTACCAATAGGTTACACTACTACCAATAGGTTACAGTACTACCAATAGGTTACAGTACTACCAATAGGTTACACTACTACCAATAGGTTACAATACTACCAATAGGTTACACCACTACCAATATGTTACACTACTACCAATAGGTTACACTACTACCAATAGGTTACACTACTACCAATAGGTTACACTACTACCAATAGGTTACACTACTACCAATATGTTACACTACTACCAATAGGTTACACTACTACCAATAGGTTACACTACTACCAATAGGTTACACTACTACCAATAGGTTACACTACTACCAATAGGTTACACTACTACAAATAGGTTACATTACTACCAATAGGTTACACTACTACCAATAGGTTACACTACTACCAATAGGTTACACTACTACCAATAGGTTACACTACTACCAACAGGTTACACTACTACCAATAGGTTACAATACTACCAATATGTTACACTACTACAAATAGGTTACACTACTACCAACAGGTTACAATACTACCAATAGGTTACAATACTACCAATAGGTTACACTACTACCAATAGGTTACACTACTACCAATAGGTTACACTACTACCAATAGGTTACACTACTACCAATAGGTTACCCCACTACCAATAGGTTACCCCACTACCAATAGGTTACACTACTACCAATAGGTTACAATACTACCAATAGGTTACAATACTACCAATAGGTTACACTACTACCAATATGTTACACTACTACCAATAGGTTACACTACTACCAATAGGTTATACTACTACCAATAGGTTACCCCACTACCAATAGGTTACACTACTACCAATAGGTTACAATACTACCAATAGGTTACACTACTACCAATAGGTTACACTACTACCAATAGGTTACACTACTACCAATAGGTTTCAAGCATAGACACTTAGAAAAAAGGGATCCAAAAAAGGGTTCTTCATAGAGGCATTTAATAACAATAACCAGGCCAGTGAGGCTGCTTCCTAAATGGTTCCCTTGTCCCTTTATTCCCCGATATGGGCCCTGGTCAAAAGTTGTGCACTACATAGGGAATAGGGTGCCATAGGGTTCTGGTCTAAAGTAGTGCACTATATAGGGAATATTGTGCCATAGGGCTCTGGTCTAAAGTAGTGCTCTACATAGGGAATAGGGAGCCAAAACCCTTCAGTGTCCTGGTAGCCATCTTCCTGATGACTCCCATTCAACTCTACGTCCCCCTCTAATCGGTCAGACCGGTCCTACCTGTTCTATTCCGTGTCTAACACCGGACTATTATTTGTCGTTGTTACCTAGGTAACTGGAAGTTTTCTGTGACCTTTCAAAAAGTTGCTACTCCTGTAACTGATACTTATGCAGTTGGGCATTTGTTTGTTACCATGGCAGGCTAGCTGGGCTATTTATAGGTGGAGTCCTATCGAGCTGGTACTACCAGGCACAGACTACATGAACACTCAGTTGTTAGCTTGTTAGTTAGTGCTGTTTACTGTTTCTATCTAGTTAGTACGATTAGGCATATTCATGATCACAAAGCTGATAGATTGTTAGTTAGGACTGTTTCCTGTATTCCCTGGAGGGGGGGGGGGGGGGGGGGGTGTTGCTACCAGGGGTGGGGTCAATTCCAAATTAATTCAGTCAGTTCAGGAAGTAAACAAATGATTATAGACGTAGCACAGACATCTACGGCTTAGCGATTGTCAGAATGTCAACGAAGTCTGGAAAACAGTTAGCTCCATGTTAATGTTTCTGTGGAGAAGAAAAGGACTGAATATATGTGTCCCAAATGGCACCATATTCCCTACATAGTTCCCAATGGTCCCTGGTCAAAAGTAGTGCACTATATAGGGAATAGGGTGCCATAGGGTTCTGGTCAAAAGTAGTGCACTATATAGGGAATAGGGTGCCATAGGGCCCTGATCTAAAGTAGTGCACTATAAAGGGAATAGGGTGCCATAGGGCTCTGGTCTAAAGTAGTGCACTATATAGGGAATAGGGTGCCATAGGGCCCTGATCTAAAGTAGTGCACTATAAAGGTAATATGGTGCCATTTGGGACCTTACCTAAGACTATGCATGAGGAGTGTTGAAAATGTATGCCTGCCTGCCTCTGTCTGGCTCCCTGCCTGCATCTCTGCCTGCCTGGATATCTGCGTGCCTGCCTCTCTGCCTACCTGCAATTCTGCCTCTCTGCCTGCCTGCCCGCCTCCCCTGCCCGCTGTCTGCCTGATTACTGGGGGCTTCTGCATGTGTGTCTGGGACTTGTCAGGATAGTAATTATAAATCAGGTAGACAAGGTTTCATTTTTTCATTTTCTTTTCAGGGGCGACTATGAATGAAGGGACGAGGGGAAAGTACTGTGGAAGTAATTTAAAGTGAAAATGTGATCTGAAAAGGTGATAAAAGTGATCTGATTTAATGGGACAGTTACACACATCTCTGAGCTCACATGCTCACTATTCCACGGTTGAGAACACAATCAAAGAATGCACAGCGACACCGTCAGCGGTCAGTCAGATTATTGGTGCAGACTGAGAAGACATACGCTGTTGTCCATGCAGCTAGCTACCTATAACAAATCCCTTGAAACGACACTACTATTTACAGTGATATTGATTTGATAATAACAACAAAAGAATTTGCCAGGCAATTTCGCAACGGGAGATCATGGTTCTTCTTGGCTTGCTAGATAGCTAGCTAGTGAGCTATAACCACACTTGAGCTAGCTGATGTTTGCTCGCTAGGCACCCAGCTTACCTAAACTTGTATTCACAGTAGTTACAATTTGCACAAAGTGTCTAGCTATATTGCTACATTTGATCAGAAATACCATAGCAAGCTGAATTATTTTAATCTGGTAGTTAGCTACAAGTTGGTTAGCTAGTTAGGCTAGCTGGTTGCAGAGTCAATAGGGTGTCTTTCTAGCTAGACTTCTTCTACTTTCTGCTAGTTTCATGAGCTAGCTAACTAGCTAGCTAGCTAACCTTCGTCGTACATGCGTTGTGTCATGCAACAATGTAGCTAGCTATTTAGCTATTTAGTATTAACTGTTTGAATGGCATCCTCATCACCATTGACTGGGAATTCACTGCTTGGCTTTAGCTAGCTAACTAGCCCATTGATCGCTAGTATTTTATCCTGCAACCAGCCATTTTAACTCCTGTTTGCATTAAAATTCCAATCACTCTGATCTTTTCTTCTTATCTCGCATTTCACGTGTTTTATTTCTTATCTATATTACTACACTATTGTGAATTGTTGGGAAAGAATTTCACTGATAGTGTTTTAGACCTGCTGTATCCTGTGCTTGTGACAATACAACTTGAAACGTATCTGATTATCTGCATATGAGTGATCACAATGGACATACACGTTTATTCACCAGATAGTGGTTAGAGTGTTGGGCTAGTAACCGAAAGGTTGCAAGTTCGAATCCCCGAGCTGACAAGGTACAAATCTGTCGTTCTGCCCGTGAACAAGGCAGTTAACCCACTGTTCCTAGTCCGTCATTGTAAATAAGAATTTGTTCTTAACTGACCTGCCTAGTTAAATAAAGATTTTAAAAAATATATATATATACGAGTGTCTTCTCACATCATGTCAGTATCATTTTGTTTAATTTCTGATAAAGAAAAAGGCTTTAGCCGTCGTTGTTTGCTGTTTGACCTGAAATAACATACCCCTTGCGTTCTATTGCCAGATTACTACACCAAAATGTCACCACAAAGTTAAAAATGACAGTCAAAACGTAGCGATAGAGATAAAATACTATTGAGGGTTATTTAATGAAGCCTAACTGAGCATTATTATTAAGTTGTATAATTATCATGGAGTGTAACGATCGTCTGTGGTGGTAGAAGGATCGGACCAAAGCGCAGCGTGGTAAGTGTTCATGATGATTTTAATTCAAACTCAGAACACTAAACAAAACAATAAACGATGAACAAACGAAACAGTACCGTGTGGCGACAAACACTGACACGGAAGACAAACACCCACAAAACCAAAAGACAAAACAGGCTACCTAAATATGGTTCCCAATCAGAGACAATGACAAACACCTGCCTCTGATTGAGAACCATATCAGGCCAAACGACAAACCCAACATAGAAACACAAAACATAGATAACCCACCCAACTCACGCCCTGACCACACTAAAACAAAGAAAATACAAAAGAACTATGGTCAGAACGTGACAAGGAGACCTTTGCCGGTCACTTGAAAGCAATCCTTGAGTGGGTGGATGCATTGCTTATAGACGAACATCTAAGCTGTAGAGCACAAATAATGTCTTTCTTAGAGACAAACTCAGTTTGAACAAAGATCTGAGCTGTTGTATAAAGTACAAAGTTTTTAATTTCTTAGAGACAAATTTCGAAGTAGTTTTAACGAACATCAGAAATATAGAGATCGGAAATCTCCTTCTTAGAGACAAATTCAAAGTAGTTTTAACGAACATCAGAAATATAGAGATCTGAAATCTCTTTCTTAGATACAAATTCAGAGTTGTAACAGACATGGGAGCTGTACAGCGTCTCATAACGTGTTGGGCACAGCGGTGGCCTTATTCAAAAGGTGACTTCCTCTGTGAGGAAATGGAATTTTCAATGTTGCCTCCGAGGCACACTCTCTCTCTTTGTACTGGTAAGAAAATATATCTGTGTACCAAATGGCACCCTATTCCCTATATAGTTCCCTTCTTTTGACCAGGGCCCATAGTGCTCTGGTCCAAAGTTGTGCAGTATATAGGATATAGGTTGTCATTTGGGATGCATACAAAATATGCCTCATCTGGAATAAAACCCTTCTAAAAGTGATTTACAACCAATGAAGGGGAAACAACATTGATTCGTTGTGTTATTATGCATATTTCTACGTGTCCCTTCTTATACGTCACGTTGTATTGGTTATTGGTGGTAATCTTTTCAGTAAAGCATATCTTAATTAAAGAGGACATTCAGCAACTTTTGGAGAGTTAAACTTGATAAAAACATGTTTCTTTAGTGTTTCTATCAATACATTTAGTCATTTTCAACCTTAATTATGGTTTTTGAAAAGTGTCTGACTGTGCCTTGGACTAAAACATTCAGTAGACATGCTAGAAGAGGACTACCAGACATTCAGTAGACATGCTAGTAGAGGACTAACAGACATTCAGTAGACATGCTAGAACAGGACTAACAGACATTCAGTTGACATGCTAGAAGAGGACTAACAGACATTCAGTAGACATGCTAGAACAGGACTAACAGACATTCAGTAGACATGCTAGAACAGGACTAACAGACATTCAGTAGACATGCTAGAACAGGACTAACAGACATTCAGTTGACATGCTAGAAGAGGACTAACAGACATTCAGTAGACATGCTAGAACAGGACTAACAGACATTCAGTAGACATGCTAGAACAGGACTAACAGACATTCAGTTGACATGCTAGAACAGGACTAACAGACATTCAGTTGACATGCTAGAACAGGACTAACAGACATTCAGTTGACATGCTAGAACAGGACTAACAGACATTCAGTTGACATGCTAGAACAGGACTAACAGACATTCAGTAGACATGCTAGAACAGGACTAACAGACATTCAGTTGACATGCTAGAACAGGACTAACAGACATTCAGTAGACATGCTAGAACAGGACTAACAGACATTCAGTTGACATGCTAGAAGAGGACTAACAGACATTCAGTAGACATGCTAGAACAGGACTAACAGACATTCAGTAGACATGCTAGAACAGGACTAACAGACATTCAGTAGACATGCTAGAACAGGACTAACAGACATTCAGTTGACATGCTAGAACAGGACTAACAGACATTCAGTTGACATGCTAGAACAGGACTAACAGACATTCAGTTGACATGCTAGAACAGGACTAACAGACATTCAGTTGACATGCTAGAACAGGACTAACAGACATTCAGTAGACATGCTAGAACAGGACTAACAGACATTCAGTTGACATGCTAGAACAGGACTAACAGACATTCAGTAGACATGCTAGAACAGGACTAACAGACATTCAGTTGACATGCTAGAAGAGGACTAACAGACATTCAGTAGACATGCTAGAACAGGACTAACAGACATTCAGTAGACATGCTAGAACAGGACTAACAGACATTCAGTTGACATGCTAGAACAGGACTAACAGACATTCAGTAGACATGCTAGAACAGGACTAACAGACATTCAGTTGACATGCTAGAACAGGACTAACAGACATTCAGTTGACATGCTAGAACAGGACTAACAGACATTCAGTAGACATGCTAGAACAGGACTAACAGACATTCAGTTGGCATGCTAGAACAGGACTAACAGACATTCAGTAGACATGCTAGAAGAGGACTAACAGACATTCAGTTGACATGCTAGAACAGGACTAACAGACATTCAGTTTACATGCTAGAAGAGGACCAATGTGACATGTGATGCATAAAACTGCTGCTATCACTTCACTTCTGAAACCAGCTGATGTGATAATGGAATGTGATGTGAATGTGATAATGGAATGTGATTTGAATGTGATAATGGAATGTGATGTGAATGTGATAATGGAATGGGATGTGAATGTGATAATTTGAATGAGATTTGATGTGTTAAAGAATGATACGTGATGTGTAATAATGGAATACGCTGTGATGAGTAATAATGGAATGAGATGTGATATGTGATAAAAGAATGAGATGTGATATGTGATGAAATAAGTTGAATTTTTAATTTTTTTATTTAACCTTTAACCAGGTAGGCCAGTTGAGAACAAGTTCTCAATTAGAACTGTGACCTGGCCAAGATAAAGCAAAGCAGTGTGACACAAACAACAACAACAGAGTTACACATAAACAAACGTACAGTCAATAACACAATAGAAACATCTATATACAGTGTGCAAATGTAGAAGAGTAGGGAGGTAAGGCAATAAATAGGCCACAGAGACAAAATAATTACAATTTAACATTAACACTGGAGTGATTGATGATGATGTGCAAGTAGAGATACTGGGGTGCAGATGATGATGTGCAAGTAGAGATACTGGGGTGCAAAAGAGCAAGAGGGTAGGTAATAATATGGGGATGAGGTGTGCTATTTACAGATTGGCTGTGTACAGGTACAGTGATCTGTGAGCTGCTCTGACAGCTGATGCTTAAAGTTAGAAAGGGATATATAAGACTCCAGCTTCAGTGATGTTTGCAGTTCGTTCCAGTCATTGGCAGCACAGAACTGGAGGGAAAGGCGGCCAAAGGAAGTGTTGGCTTTGGGGATGACCAGTGAAATATACCTGCTGGAGCGCGTGCTATGGGAGGGTGATGCTATGGTGACCAGTGAGCTGAAATAAGGCGGGGCTTTACCTAGCATAGACTTATAGATGACCTGGAGCCAGTGGGTTTGGTGACGAATACGTAGTGAGGGCCAGCCAACTGGGGCATACAGGTCGCAGTGGTGGGAAGAATATGGGGCTTTGGTGACAAAACGGATGGCACTGTGATAGACTACATCTAGTTTGCTGAGTAGAGTGTTGGAGGCTATTTTGTAAATGACATCGCCGAATTCGGGGATCGGTAGGATGGTCAGTTTTACGAGGGTATGTTTGGCAGCATGAGTGAAGGAGGTTTTGTGGCGAAATAGGAAGCCGATTCTAGATTTAATTTTGGATTAGAGATGCTTAGTGTGAGTCTGGAAGGAGAGTTTACAGTCTAACCAGACACCTAGGTATTTGTAGTTGTTCACATATTCTAAGTCAGAATCGTCCAGAGTAGTGATGCTAGTCGGGAGGGACAGTGCGGGCAGCAATTAGTTGAAGAGCATGCACTTAGTTTTACTAGCATTTAAAAGTAGTTGGAGGCCACGGAAGGAGTGTTGTATGGCATTGAAGCTCGTTTGGAGGTTTGTTAGCACAGTGTCCAAAGAAGGGCCAGATGTATACAGAATGGTGTTGTCTGTGTAGAGGTGGAATCAGAGAATCACCAGCAGCAAGAGCGACATCATTGATATATACAGAGAAAGGAGTCGGCCCAAGATTTGAACCATGTGGCACCCCCATAGAGACTGCCAGAGGTCCGGACAACAGGCCCTCCGATTTGACACACTGAACTCTATCTGAAAAGTAGTTGGTGAATCAGGCGAGGCAGTCATTCAATAGCCAAGACTATTGAGTCTGTCGATAAGAATGCGGTGATTGACAGAGTCGAAATCCTTGGCCAGGTCGATGAAGACGGTACTGTCTTTTATCAATGGGGGTTTTGATATCGTTTAGGACCTTGAGCGTGGCTAAGGTGCACCCATGACCAGCTCGGAAACCAGATTGCATAGTGGAGAAGGTACGATGGGATTCGAAATGGTCGGTGATCTGTTTGTTAACCTGGCTTTCGAAGAGTTTAGAAAGGCAGGTCAGGATGGATATAGGTCTATAACTGTTTGGGTCTAGAGTGTCTCCCCCTTTGAAGAGGGGGATGACCGTGGCAGCTTTCCAATCTTTGGGGATCTCAGACGATACGAAAGAGAGTTTGAATAGGCTAGTAATAGGGGTAATAACACTTTCGGCAGATACTTTTAGAAAGAGAGGGTCCATATTGTCTAGCCCAGCTGATTTGTAGGGATCCAGATTTTGCAGCTCTTTCAGAGCATCAGCTGTCTGGATTTGGGTGAAGGAGAAGGAGAAGTGTGGGGGGGATTGGGCAAGTTGCTGCAGGGGGTGCTGAGATGTTGGCCAGGGTAGGGATAGCCAGGTGGAAAGCATGGCCAGCCATAGAAAAATGCTTCTTGAAATTATGAATTATCGTAGATTTATCGGTGGTGACAGTGTTTCCTATCCTCAGTGCAGTGGGCAGCTGGGAGGAGGAGCTCTTGTTCTCCATGGACTTTACAGTGTCCCAAAACCTTTTGGAATTTGTCTTACAGGATGCACATTTCTGTTAGAAAAAGCTAGCCTTAGCTTTCCTAATTGACTGAGTATATTGGTTCCTGACTTCCCTGAAGTCATATCGGGGGGGGGCTATTCGATGCTAATGCAGAACGCCAAAGGATGTTTTTGTGCTGGTCAAGGGCAGTCAAGTCAGGAGTGAACCAAGGGCTACATCTGTTCTTAGTTCTTCATTTTTGGATTGGGGCATGCTTATTTAAGATGGTGAGGAAAGCACTTTTAAAGAGCAACCAGGCTCCTCTACTGATGGGATGAGGTCTATATCCTTCCAGGATACCCGGGCCAGGTCGATTAGAAAGGCCTGCTCGCTGAAGTGTTTTAGGGAGCGTTTGACAGTGATGAGTGGTGGTCGTTTGACCGCGGACCCCTTACACACGCAGGCAATGGGTCAGGGATTGCTGAGAACCTGGTTGAAGACAGCAGAAGTGTATTTAGAGGGCAAATTGGTCTAGATGATATCTAGGAGGGTGACCATGGTAATGGATTTAGGGTTGTACCCGGTAGGTTCCTTGATAATTTGTGTGAGATTGAGGGCATCTAGTTTAGATTGTACGACTGCCGGGGTGTTAATTTATGCATGTCCTAGTTTAGGTCACCTAACAGTACGAACTCTGAAGATAGATGGGGGGCAATCAATTAACATATGGTGTCCAGGGGACAACTGGGGGCTGAATGGGGTCTGTAAGAAGCTTCAATGGTGAGAGACTTGTTTCTGGAAAGGTGGATTTTTAAATGTAGAAGCTTGAATTGTTTGGGCACAGACCTGGAAAGAATATGACAGAACTCTGCAGGATATCTGCAGTAGATTGCAACTCTGCCCCTTTTGGTAGTTATATCTTGTCGGAAAATGTTATAGTTAGGGATGGACATTTCAGGATTTTTGGTGGCCTTCCTAAGCCAGG